>NC_082616.1:9970000-10270000 GCF_030936135.1 Gavia stellata | reverse complement strand
GCTCTCGGTGTTCCTCAAAACCGAGCCCCCCAGGCTCCGGTGGGCCCTATGAAACAGCCAGAAAGGTGCCTGGGTCCCTCCCCCTGCCAACAAGCAGACCCCAGACTGCTGATCTGATACTGGGCCCCCCCCATAGGCCACTGCTGTGAAATGTGGAAATGACCCTTTCAAGCAGACTGCAAGTGTTGCTCCCATGTGTCCATCAAAAAGTCCCCTGGCCCCAGACACATCTCAGTGCTAGAAAGCTGTAAAACTGATTTGGCACCTCTGCCCTCCTGGATCTGGCGAACAGGCAGTGGCCTCCCTCTGTTTTTGTGGTACGAACGCATGGGCTGTGTGTCCTGCTGCACCACACTTATCCCTGCATCAGTGTTTGGGAGGTGGCAACACGCATGTATTGCTTCCAGGGTTTTGCAGGCTATTTTGTCAGGGGAGAGGCTGGGAGCAGAAGGACCAGCAAAATGACTACTGTGGTAGTAGGACGTAGGGGCTGGGGAAGACAGTTGGCTGGTTCCAGGCTGCTTCTGGCACAGTGCTGAACCTACGTGTATTTCTGGGGCTGTGCTCCCATGTGTCCCAAATTCAGAGTGCATTAAGCTGTGTGAGATTGAGAGGGGTAGAAAAGATACATCTTTCTTTATTTCTCTTTGAACTGCTTGACTTAAAAAGTTTGTGAAGGTCAAATTCATGAATGAAAGAAAAATGCTTGATATTGTATAGTTATGAGGTGCTGTAAACAAAAAAGGGTGTCAGGACTCTGGGAGTTTGAGACATCCGCTCTTCATGCTCACCCATGCCCCTTCCCAAGGCAGTGGGTTTTACAATTGTTTATTGCTGTGACGTTGAGAAGCCTGTGTTCATATCACCGTGGTGGTGGTGCATTGAAACAATGAGGAAAACAGAAGTGTGGAGAAGCGTATGGGTGCCACTGCTGGGTGTGCTTGTACAAGGGCTGCGGGCTGGATTCTCCAGTGTGATTGTCTCGTTGCGGGGTCTGTGGGAGCACACAGTGCACTGTGGGAGTGTCAGAGCGGCCTGCAAGTGACAGCTGTTGCACAAGATCCATGTCTGTCTACAAACCATCTGTGTCTGTCTTGCATTACCAGGTGTTGTGGCGGCAAGTTGCATGACGAAGTTACAAAGCACAGGTTGGTGCTAAGTATTAAAGCATGCAAAATTTTGGCTCTGAAGACATCAGTGAAGAAAATTATGTTTTCATTTCTCAGAAGGTCATTGCTCAAAATCTTGTTTCCTTTCCTCTCTTTATTCCCTCCTCTCTGCAACTACATTCCCCTGTATCTACATTTAGGCCAGGCATTTCTGGGTTTGTACATTCTGTGGATAAAAGGCCTGTTGAGGAAATTCCCCATACACTTTGATTTTTTGCCACTTCCTGCTTGAACTGTCAGTTCCTAGGGTCTCTAAAGGTCTGAGGCTGTTTTCTCAAGGAAAGCTCTTAATTTAAGTGGCCTGTTAACTGTTAATTGCTGTTCTGGCTATTTACCTGAATATCATGTCAAACCTGCTGTTCTGGTCTGGAGGCTACACTGGTTATCTTCTCTGATCTCTAAACTGCTACTGCTTTCTGCTGTTCTATTGAAGACCAAGGTAATATCTCTTTTCTTAACGCAAACTGACATTTCCTTAGATTTAAGGATTTTGTTGAGCAAGCTATCCCACTTGAAACTGCTTATATGATAATCTTAATTTTATATCTGGTTTAAAAAAAACCGCTTCCCTGAGACTTAATATTCAAAGAATTTAGTTGTTTCCTGTGCTTCAGTATGGATGTGTTTAGAGGAGCAAAACATTTAAAGCTGGGCAAAATAATGAGGAATTGATGGGTAGGCAGTTAACAGAGTTAGGTAAGAACTGGTGCTTACCAAATCACAAACATTGGTATGTTCAGTGTACGCAAAGCTTGAACTTCTAATGTATGCTTACCAGGCTGATTGGAAGTTTGGAGAAGGTCATGTTATCTCCAGGGTTGTCTTGAGATCTGTGCAGTTAATGCAACGCTGGCGGTGCCAGTGAAATTCCATCCCTAGAAACAATTTCTTTCATTTACTGTATTTAGTAAAGTTAGTTTCTGTCTTCTGGTAATTAACTTTATAAAATCAATGCCATATTTTGGCTCTTTGACTGGGATAGTCACACAGAAATTATAAAAAACTGCTGTTAGAATGGATATAATTTTGTCTGAGACTGAAGAGAGCATTAATGGGGCCAGTTCCCTTTTGGTGAGTGTTTGTAGTTTTTTGATTAATGAGAGTTCATTCAGGTATTGAGAGAAGACGAGACCTCTCAAATGACGCTGAATCTGTTTCCCCAGTATGTAATAGAATGAAACTCACAGGCTGTCGCTGGACAGTAAGATATTCTGACATGAATATATATTTTGGAGCTCTGCACAAAATGAGGATTTCATGCATAGGCAACACAGTGTGACAAGTCATATCCTGTGTGACCTTGTGCTTACAGTATAAAGTTGTGTAATAATATATTCTGCTAAATTAATACACAAAATAGGTAGAACATACCTCATTTTTATGCTAATAATGATATTTTTCAATTCTAAGCACCTTTTATGCTAAGACCTCAAAATAAATTACAGGTAGGAGTAAACCAAGCTTCAGAACACCATTGTGAATTTTTGTATTATCATTCAGAGACTACTTGGAAGGTATCTTTATTAATTACTGTTATTTAATTTTCTGTTAATTATTGTCTGATTTGCTTGCTCTTTGATACTGTTTTCTCTTCTAATATGTTAACAGTAAAATATGATCTTATGAAACTGAAAGAAAATAAGTATTTTAATTTCAGCCACAAGAATGGACAGATCTGTCAAGGCTAAGAGGAAGAATAATACTGACTTTGATTCCTCAAGGAATTAGCAGAGATTTTGCCAGTAGTATGTGTTTTATGTGTTTCAACATAAAGTAAATTTGGGTTGTGTGGTTCATCCTGTAATGTAACTGTAGGTGAAAGGCTGATAAGACTTTACAAAGAAGATAGTTGAGGGAACAAAAGAAACTTAAAT
The DNA here is from genome assembly GCF_030936135.1 of Gavia stellata. Taxonomy (NCBI): domain Eukaryota; kingdom Metazoa; phylum Chordata; class Aves; order Gaviiformes; family Gaviidae; genus Gavia; species Gavia stellata. The sequence goes on along the minus strand of NC_082616.1, from coordinate 10,266,957 downwards.
TATTTTGTTTAATTCAAATCAAATCACAATGGATGGGATTTCCAAAAGTGCTGATTACTGGCTTAGTTCTACTGTTGTCAATGACAGTGGTAAAAATGTCATTTACTCCAATGAGAGGAGATTTAGGCCACTGAGGAGTGCTTTAGCAATCCTGTCCTTTATGCTTGTAAAGTGTGAGTTGAATCTTGCATTCCTGATACTCCAGCATGTGTTTCTTACAAACTTCAGCACAGGATTTGATTTTCTGTCATACCCCTGTATCTGGAGATAGAGTAGCATTTCTGGGATAAGAATCCAGCTCGTAATGTTCTTCAGCAGCTTTTTCTCCATTGATGTCAGTGAGGTTATATGGGCAGTCAATTAGTACAGAATTTTCTCTAACTTATTAACACATATTTACAACCTTAATTCCAGTTTAACAGAATGTTTTGTGGTGGAACATTTACAGAAAGAGCATGTGGAAAACTTATCACTGCATGTATTAAGCACAAGGAAAGCATCCCTATACTGCTGTGTAGGAGCAACTGACAAAACACAACATATTACAAGAAACTATCTTTTTCATTAAGTCTGCACAAAATGAGGATTTAACGCATGGGCAGCACAGTCAGTCCCAGCGGTTTAGTGCCCATAATCCCACCTTGAAAATGGCTTCACAATAATAATTACTGTTACAAAATGGACACTGCTTCCAATTTTGGCATGTCTACTTCACACATAACTAATTGCAGACACAGAAGGCAAGATCTTACTTTACCAGCCACCTAGTTCCAGAAGTGCAGCTAGGTTAACCTTCCCATAAGATTTCGAGTCTCAAACTGACAACTTTCTGCTTTGCCTTATTTTGCCACAATAATGCAGAGCATGTGTGGCAACCACCATCACTTTGGCATGCTCAAACTATCCCTGGACATTAAGATACTATGACATGAATATATATTTGTGAGCTTTGCACAAAATGAGGTTTTCACGCATAAGCAACATAGTGTGACGAGTAGTATCTGGCATGACCTTGCAAATGCAGGCTGAGCTCCAGAATAAACAGCTCAAAAGAGCAAGGAGTGTAGCAGATTCTCAGGTTCTGGAAGGAAATCCCATCGTTCGGTTCCAAGCCTGCAGCGAGTAGCATACAACTCTTCCTACAAGTTCCTAAAACTTACCTGCTTTACACAGGTGGTGAAGTACCATGGCCCAGAGAACAAAAATTTCCAACTACTTTTAGAAAGGCGGGGTTATTATTACAGAAAATCCGTAATCATCAATGGAACTTATCACAGACAGCTGCAAATCCTCCTCATGGCTGGAGACTTCAAAGCTCCTGAGTTCCAGATGTGGAGCATTGTTTCTCATTTTAACAGGGCCTACATTTGTCGCTTGTTTAAGCTGTAGTTCCTATCTCCTATACATTTTCTTATCAGCTTTTTTCTCTTGCTAAATGAACACTAGGTTTGGATGAAACAGTTTTTTCTGCCTTTCAAAAATAAACAGTGTGACCTTTTTAAAGTTGAAAATAACATATATGTTACTGATACATAGAGGGGGGTAAGAAAGTGTCTTCTCACACCTCTCTTTCTCACAGTTTTGAACAATCTGGTGCAATCTGGCCCCTTGTCAGAGCTGGCCTTGAGTATGGGCAGCCAGACCCCTGGCCAGACTCCAGCCGCTGCCCTACCATCTCTCATTAGGATGGAAATTGTTTTGTTTTTATCAGTACTCCTGTTTAAACATCCCAATGTAGTATTTTCTATTTAGGTTCAATTCTTAGGGCTTTATTATTGTGTGAGGCTTGTAGACTATGGAGAAAGTAGCATTAGTAAAAATGAATAATATATATATCTTACTATGGCAATATACCTTATCTGTAAAATATTTTTTCTTTTATAAGTTTTATCTTTTTTCTCTCTCCTTTTCTAGTTGAGGAGATAATTTTAGGTAAATGACAATACCATTCCTATTTCCAATGTAAGGGTAGGACTATTTGAAGTGTAACACAGTCCCATACTATATAACTGTCCTATATATTTACAAGAATAAGTTATTCTGGTTCTGCTTTTTGCTATGGTCTATTAGGAAAATCATGCCTAAATGTTAGAATTATTGATATATAGATGCAGACACAGCAGATCATAGACACAGTGCATACATTTTGGCCTAAGAATACATTCATTTTGCTTCTAAAAAGCATTCGATAAAGTATAATATATTTGATAATATCTCTTAAATTGTGAAGTCTTTGAGGTTGGGATATTCATAAATGTTTGCAGAGCACCTAGCATTCATCTCTGATTGGGGCCTATGGGTAGTTTAAAAACATAAATATTTAATGGTAATGGTAACTACCCTTTTTTCAGAATAGTAACGTCTCTGAAGTTCCATCTTGCATGAGTAAAACCCCCTTAATTTTTTTTCCACCACTTTGAAGAATATTCTCTTGTCATCGGAAGCATTTCTGCAATTCATAGTTTTGTATATTGCAAGAATGCCACACTTCATAAATTACAGAACTGTCTGCTCCAACCTGTCTCCTGCTTAAGATGTACAGAAATCAGAATGCAAGTGGCATGACTGAGTGTATTCTGTGGATGTTTCTACCTTAGTGTTTTAGTTCCGATCAAGAATGATGTTTGGAAGGGGTCAGGCCCACTTCCAGCACTTCGATTCTCATTATGGAGTGGTCTCCTGGGACAAAAACTGGATTCCTTTTGGATTAAGCTACACTAGGAAGTATTACCTAGGAGCACACGTAGTGCTGCTTGGGAGTATTCCTTCCATGGGACCAGCCTGTAATAAACCATCTGAAAAGTATGTAATGTGGACACTGGGTCCTTAGCACCGTTTTGCTTTACAGATCACCTCTCGTTTCTCTGCCTTATCTGCTAATGCAGACACGATCCTTGGTTTCAGAGCTGAGAGGCCATTAGGAAATAAACCCTCCACTGATTGCATTACACTAAGTTCGCTGCTGTGGTGAAAAATCTCCAAGGAATATTCTATCAGATATCAACCCCTAGCCACAGTGAAATATGCTCTACTTTATTGAAATTGTGAAAGAAATGACAGAAGGGTTTTCTTTTGACTGCATTTAAGAATCTTTGTGGAAAAAGCCAATTAATGGAACTATTTGTGGAGTCCTCTACTTGATTTTCATTTGATGACCCTGTGGTAAGATACCTAGCAAGGCAAAGGCTTCACTGTATGGCACCACAACCATGCAGAAAGGTACTTTAAGTCACCTATGAAAACTTGACAGAATATTGACTATATGGCATCCATTTAAAAATGGCTGTCATGATGTATTGACGGCAGAACTAGCAAATAAATAATACATATTTTTAAAATTTCCGTAATTACATGTTTACCCAATAGGCCAGAACAGCTCTGTCCCAAGGAGCTGTTGCAGTCTGAGTAAATAATACATGTTTTAAAGTCCATAATTACATATTTAAACGATAGACTATCGAGGAAATAATGCACATTTTAAAAAGTCCATAATTACATATTTACATGATAGTCTGTAAATTCTGTAATTACTTATTTACACAATAGACCATAGCAGCTGTTACAGTCTATTATGGTAACTCTCATAGAATTATATTATGGATTTTTTTATAACTTAAAAAATAAGTATATTTAACCAGGAAATTGTATTGTTAGTCTTAAAAAAACCCATGAACCTCTAAGATAAGAAAATATGCGTAAAGGTAAAAATTTAGGGTAATATAGAGATAGAGAAGTTCGTATTGCTTCAGTGATAAATGTGTTTTGTTAGCATGAGGAGCTTAGGATTTTTTATGAATTTCAGGATTTCTTTATTTAGGTAGCTGAAATATAAATATGCAACATTATATGATTATACTTCCCTTATTGTCATGTAGACATTCAGTTTGGATAAGCATTTGGGATTCTTAAAATTCTTTAGTTCCTGTTCTGCTTTTACTAAAATCAGTGATAAAACTCCCATCAACCCTGGTTTCAGAAATCATTTATATTGAGGACAGCACTTAAACATGTACTTGAAATCAATGGCACTTAAGCATCTTTTAAAAAATAAGCACATACTTAAGGACTCTCATGAATTCTGATGGACCGAAACATATGATTAAATGCTTTCCTGAATTGGGATACTGTCTTCCATGAAGGCAGAATTGGAACCTTCCACATACATGGCTTATTGGTAGGCCACTGTTTTTTTGTTGTTAGTGATGTGACTTCTCCCTGAGGAAAAGCATTTTTAGCATCTTTAACTACAGACATACGTGTGTAAGAATTGGTGCTACAGCAAATGTGTTGCTGCATCTTTGTTCTTGGTGGAGGTTCATGAATTGAGAATTCATCCAGTGTTTTCCATAGCTCAGCTGCTGAATTTATTCCTCATGTTAAAGACTGGATCAATACACCTAAATGAGACTTCTGTCCATAATTACTACTAAATAGCAAGGCTAAATCAAGCAAGTCAGAATCTGACATTTAGCTCAGCCGGACCTTATGCATTTAGTAACGAAACAGAGTATGAGAGAAACCTTTGATCCTCACTGTTAGTTTCATTAAAACATTTAAGAGAATTTGAACTGTTGGGAGACCCATTTATAGACATGCCTTAAATGTAATGAAATATGCAAGCATGTTTTAACAATGGTTTGAGGTCGAGGTGTTCAGCTGCACTACATAGGCCGGTCACATATTTTGACAGAAAGTATCAGGTAAAGGGCTGAAGGTTTTGTCTTTCCTTGGCAATGAACAGTATAGCATCAAATTTGGTAAAGAAGTATCTATTCAGAAATAAAGAAGTTGTTTATCAAGTGAAACATGCAGAAATTGACTTGCACAGGGAAACAAAAGCCTCAGCAAGATATACTTCTGCGATTTTTCGCTATGGATCTTCCCAAACGTTGTTACTGACACCAGTGCACACAGTGGATATTTGGTTAAGTGACCTGGAGCTTCAAAGGCCAAAGGGAAAGTCAATATCAATCCTTTGTTAAAAGCACAAAGCTGGTAGAAGAAATGATTAAATAGCAGGAACCTAATTTTTATCTCTTGCATGGTGCTTTTTACCTGTGTAAAATAGATAAACAGCATTACCTGTCTGGTTAGTCTTTGAAAGCAGCAAATGAAAACAAAGGATGTAAGGGATTAGAGAACCAAATGTGAGAGCAGTAACTTCAGGTTATGTGGGAACCATATTTAAATGGTTTAAATTTAAAAGCATCTTCATTTTCACATTCTCCATAACAAATCCTTGCATTTGAGAAGTGAAAAACAGAAGACATCTCTCTCTTGTTGGACAGCCCTGTGGCACTCAGGACAATGAGAATAACCGATCCTCTTCATCTAAGTGCTATCCCTGTGAAACTGTCAAGGTCAGTTTCTGTGTCATTCTTCTATGCTGTTTTCCATTAAAAATATACACGTAAACATTTGCTGGTTTTGTAACACTTCCAAGCTTTACACTTGAGTTAAGATACAGGAATTGTCGTCTTTTACATGTGCATCCTAATCCTGCAAGTTACTCAGATTCTTTGAAGGTTTTGTGGATCTTCAGCTTTTCACCAGGTGAATGTTGAAGAGTCTTCACTTCTCCCACCCTTTTTTATTTGTATGGCATCTATCCTTGCCAGGCAAGCTTTTTATCTGCCAGAAGTTCTGTTACATATTATTGCTAAATAAATATTTTGTGTTCATGTAACTGTGGCAATTCTCTAATAATTCTCACCTGAGGTTGAATACATCCAGAAGTGCACAATGTAAATTTACACAAATAACCAAGATGTGTTGCACAATATAAGCTATATAAAGGGAAAGCTTTATTATATGCTTTTGGGGCACAAACCAGCTTATTTTATTGTGAAAAACCCCACTGGGGAACCAGCACAGGGAATACTACATGAAGAAGGCAGGCAGATTCCAGCACATTGTATTTGCCAATCAGCAGTACTTTGCACTTGTAATTTTGTTAATTGTCAGAAGTAATTTAAATTCATCAATTATCAATGAGTAATTCTATCAGAAGTGTTTCTAGGAAAAGTTAAAATCCCAGTTGGATTGACACAATGCTTTCTCCTTCAGAGATAGATAAATTTAGAACAGGGTAATTTGTCTGATATGGTATTTTTGAATGTTCTTGAAAAATTAGATCTGAGGCTAAAGTGAGACTTTATTGCTGTCTTCATGTATGCAACGGGAGAGTACGTGTCTTTTTGAGAAGACAGAGCCAGACTTTTCTCAGAGGTGCACCATGAAAGGGGAAGAGACAACAGACACGAGCTGGAACAGGGGAAATTCCAATTAAGTATTAGGAAGATTTTATCATGGGGTGGCTAGTCAAATGCTGGAACAGGTTGCCCAGACAGACTGAAATCTCAAACCTTGGCAGTTTTTTGCACTGGGTTCCCGACTATCTTTTGTAGGTTGCTGTAGATGTAGGGCAGGTTTTGGCTGTGGTCCCTCACCATCTTGCCCATATTCTGCAGAGAGCTTTCAGATTAAAATGTGTTGTGCTATATAAAAATAAACTGTTACTATTACTGGTTTGTGGTGTTCCTCATTTGTGTTAGAAGAGCAAGTGATTACATCACTTGGCAGCTATGATGACAAATATATATTTGTCAGAAATAGTTACTTACTTTATATGCACTTGTTAGTTTTCTTTTATTGCTTTTTTTGTTATAATGGAACTTGAGGACAAAGACAGATTTCTTCCTTGCAGTGTTAACTACAGTAAGAGGTAGTATTATGGAATGTCATCTATTGCCTCTTATAATGATAAATATTTCTGAGACAAAACATTGTGAAAACCTTTATGTATAAATTCCTCTATCCCAGCTATTAGGATGAAGAGTAAAACTACAGCTTACTCTTACTAGGGATTTGTCAGCAACTAAATGACTCCTCACAGGTAGAGAACACCTCCTTCCCCATACCTCTTTTCTATAGTTTGCTTGCTGTTCTTTAAGATCTTTATGCAAGCAGTATATCTTTTCCATATAAGCCAATGTTTTGCATTTGATGATGCCAGGTACAGCTGAGGAACACTGCAAGAAAGGAATGACCAGCCTTTAAACACTTTTTTTCTCACTCCGTTATGCTCTTTATTAAATTTAAGAATCTGTGAATATAATATTGAGAGGGCTGGGCCTCTGGAAGAGGGAGTCACATTCTGCAGCACAGTTGGTCAGGGAAGCCTATATTATAGGTGGATAAACTGGGACTCAGAGAAATGAAAGGACTATCCCAAGGAAATATAGCTAGCATAGAACTGAGGAATTTTGCCTATTTTGTCCCATGCATTAGTCAAGAAAAAATGGTGCAGAATGGTAAAGGTAGTTATTTTCCTTCTGTCTTAAATGTATTCTGACAGCTGAATTTGATGAATTTCAGTCTTCATCAAAGCAAAGGAAGTTTTACTGTAGCTCTAACTAGAGTGAGAGACAGTGTGGAAAGGTGTTGTGCAAGCAAGCCCTCACAGCTGTATTAATGGACTTCAAACCTGACCTGCCGCACCCCTTCAGTGAACTGTCAGGCCTGTCTAGTTCAAAGAGTATAAAGGGGAATTGGGCTACAGTTAACGGGTTCATCTGTTTTTCTGTTGCGTGGAGTCTTGACTCTTTGTTTTAAAGGATGTTGGAAAAATATCAAGCAGAGGACTAGTGTGAGAGCTAATATGAGGAGCAGGAAGAATGTCGTAAGAGGCAAAATGACCATAGCTAAGAACTTTCCGTAGCAGCTGAGCACAACAGCTGTGGTTCTGCCCTGTTGAGTCCTGCAGAAATTTGAACAGTTAATTAAAATGATATGTGTAAGAAAGACCAGAAAAAAAAAGTCAGAAAATTTTTGGATACAACAAATTCTATTTACATATAATACATGTCTTCCTTTCTCTTGAATCTTGTTCAACTTCTACTGCTTTTGTTCAAAGGATGTGTATTTTTAAAATGCAGCTGAATAACTTTCTGAAAGTATAATGCTTAAATAGGTCTGGTTTTGGTCTTGATATATTTATGGTTATGCACCTAAAATAATAATACCAATAACAAAAAATAGATGCCTTTGGTGGTGGTAGCAGTACATGTTAAGTACTAGTTGTTCATGTTGTTCGGGAGCCACGTTTGAAATTCAGAAAGTCAGACTTTTAGAAATCGGGTCTTCAGATAACCAAAATAATGATTTCCTCAAATTTTTATACCCTTTTGAATACTTGATGTTTACACACACAAAGAGAAATGCTTCAGCTGTTGTTCTATAGAAGCCTTGTTGAATGACTGAAAAATAAAATAAGTCTTGTTCTCAGCGATGAACAGTGCATGTAAGTAATTGGTCACTAATCATGTAAGTAATTGGTCACTAATATAATTAAGGGCTAGTGGGTTTGGTACCTAATATATTTTTTAATACATTAGGGGATTCTGAGCAAAAGATAAGAAGATGAGTAACTTAGTATAAGACCTATTAATATTCACAAGCCCATGTTTTCACAAGCTCTAGCCCAGGGTCTTTACACAATCACAATGTACTTTTAATGACTTTTGGTACATTTTCTATACACCCAAACCAGTTTTGTACAAAAGTAGCCATATATCAAAAACATGCAAATGACTAGTGACTGGTTTGAGGCTGGTTGAAAATTTGGCATATCTACATCCTCAGCTATCACATAATTTCACAACTGCATTTATATTCAGTCAATGGTGTCAATACTGTAGCTTTTGTGATAGTTCCTGTAATATTTCTGAATGCTATTATAATAACTTCTCTATCACCTCCACCTTTTAATGATTCATAAATTTCTTGATTTCTATGAACAGCAAACTATAATAGCACTATAATCAGGACGGCATGCTAAGGTATAGCAGAGACTTCTGCTGCCTGACTACCTCCAGCTTTCCTTCATTGCCTGACTAAATTGTTCAAAATGAGGTTTCCACTACAATTTGAAACAAGGAACTCCTGAGTTCAACACGAATACCAGTGAAGGAGACCATGCTGAAAATTAAAAAGCAAAATAGACAATAACACGTAACAGATTTCAAATAGAGTAAATGCAAGAGCATTCACTGTATAACAGGCATATTATTAGCTGTACCATAATTTCTCTTTTTCCTCTTTCAGTCATTTGGTCCTTTTAACTAACAATTTCCCTTATCCACCACCTACATCTCACATACACTGCACACATATGTTCTGCCACAATGATACTTCCCACTAACTTTTTCTGGGATGGTTTCACAGCTTCGTTTGAAAACACAAATGGACTTCTGTGAATCAGGTTGCATGATAAATGCTGGTTTTCAGGCACTCCTCTTTGTTTTCCACCTACCAGGACTAAATCAGTCCCTTAAAACTGCAGTAAGTGAAACATCATAGGCACGACAGAAATCACAGATGCTGTAATAAGAGGTCCCTGTGGGTTTTTTGTTAACTGTGGTTTGTTTTTTCTCCCTAAGCTTTTAAGAAACTATTTCACTCTGAGAATTAGCGCTGGATACAAAAGCTTTTCCAGAAACTAGTGATAGAGTTCCATTTTATGCCATCTCGGTACTGATTTGACTGTCGGCTGTCAGCTGACCATGCCATGTCTTATGTGATAGTCTGCTTGAAAGGTGTTTATCATAAAACTCACCATTTTTCATATTAATTTTAGTAGCTTTCTCATCCGGTTGGATAGACATGGAGAAAAGTCTCCTCATTTCTAAAGGATAGGTATGAGATACCTCAATTTCATAAATAAACTTGTGCTGCACTGGTTCATGATGAGATGTGCTGTGTATAGAAACAGAGAGCTGTCAATGTGCTCCTTTCACAAGCTGTTAAGTCATTACAAAATAAACCTTCTTCGATCAGAGTTCATTCTGTATGGAGTGATTTTTCAGACGTGCTCAGAGCCGGCCTAAATCTCCATCTATTGAAGTCAACGGGAATTCTACTATTAACAACAGAATTAGGCCAATTGAGTACTTTTGAACATCACACATTTCATATTTTTTTAGTATTTTTTAAATTGTGCATATATAATTTTCACTTTACTAAAGCAATTTATGGCAAACCTCTTTACCTAAGCATTAACAACCAAACAGGTATGAACTCCATCTTCATTCTTCTACTTCGAAGTAATACTTCTAATAGCATTGAATGACATCCTGCCTTGAAGCCAATGGCAGCTGTGTCTGATTAGGAAGGAGTCTATAAAGTAGACAGTAGAAAAAACAAAGTGGAGGTAAAGGAGAAAACACATAATTTCATTGGTAGAAGAGAATTTATATATCAAGGCTTGGGGTTAGGTAATCTAATTTTTAGTTGAAGAGATTATTTTCTAGATTGGCAGTATCTATATCTAGACGAAACATGTAAGTGTTTTTTCACTCACCTCATTTTTTTCTGAAGATGTTAGATGCCAACCTGCTCTGTAAAAGGGATTGTCGTCTATGGCTGGTGAAGTTAAGAAATAATTTTCCCTTTACTTTTGTTCATGATATGTTTTCATTTTAACTATCAGTTTCCCATTTCTGTAGCAATCACTACACCATTCCACTGCTTGTAACTAATACGTTGATAATAATTTAATATAACTTCCTTTTAAAACCAGCTACTGTGCTGGAAAATTAGAAGTTAAAAAATGTACCTAGTTTTAAAGAGTGTTCTGTTGCAATTAGTTTGTGATTTGTATAAATCAACATGTATTATTTAAAAGAAAAAGCTAATCCATTCTCTAATCTACTGGAATGTTCAAGTATATCCAAGAACTGTGGCTAAAGTGATAAAGTTGACACTTGTATGAATGGTGTCATCGGTTGTGCTGGATTAGGACTGGTGTTATTCAATATTGTTGTGTTTTGAAATCGGGTGAACTCTAACAGAATTTGCAGATATGCTGCTATCTAGGGTAATCAAGATTTTAAAAGTCTGGAGAGGAATTTTAGAAGCATCTGCCAAAGTTGAGTAAATTAACAGGCTAATGAGAGATACAATTCTTGGAAAAGTATATTAGAAAGCTTTTTTTTTTTTAAATCTATTTCCAGATTCTATATTAGCTTCAACTTCTTGTGGAGATCTCTGTGTCATTGTGGACAGATCAGTGAAAAACTTTCCCTGATAACTTGGCCATTGAATCTGATCCAGCTTCCACTTAGATCAGTGGCAATACTGTAGCTGATTTCAGTGGGCAATGATCAGTTTCTTAGTGGGATGGGATGAATAATATTATTCAAATATTATGCCAATAAATCAATGGCCCTGGTTTATATAGAATATTCTGATTCCTCTAAGGAGTAAGTGCTTATGTTAGAATTGCTAGAAATACCAAAGGACTTGCTAATGAGGACTAACCAAAGAAACAAAGTAGGTAGTTTCAGAGGACAACCAAAGGAAAAGATCACTTGGTGGATTACGAACAGTTGAAAGCTGGAGAGAAATAATTGTGGGACAGCTCTGTTCCATGCTGTTTAGCACATCACCCCAATAGTAATAGTCATACATATAGTTAATGTCTTGATTTCCTTTTAAGAGGTAGGATTTTTTTCCTCTGCTGAAAATTCTGTAATTTTCTAAAGTCAGCACTAGTCTGACCTAAAGGTGCCTTGACATCTGTGAAGAAAACCACTGATTTCTGTAAGGATCCCCAAGATCCTTGAATACGCCAGCATGTTCTCATATTGCTTTGTATTACAGTGATAGAGAAAATTCAGGAGGCTTACTTCTGCCATCATTTGCAATTTGTACTGGGTTTTTTGAAAAATTGTTTCCTTTTCTTAAGTCTTCTAATGTTTAGAGGGCTTGCTTCTCACCTTGTGAAAACCAGAATTTTGAAATTAATGGAGTACATCAATGTGAGAGACTTGAACTTTATGCCTTTCAAGGGTAGAGCCCCTTTGCTTGTTATTTGCTACTAGTTTTATTAGCATAAATTTGTCTATGCTGAATTAATTTGTCTACACTTCTACTCTGCCAGGTTTTTCGTCTGAGTGTACTTCAGTCATTCTGAATTTTATGCCCTTTCTTTTCATTGACTAGCCTACCAGTTTTTCTCTTTCAAACATATCCTGTCATCTTACTGATTGTTCCCACACTTCCTGACCTTGTAGATTAGTCTTCTATGTGTTAATCTATCAGAAGCTTTTCTAAAGAGTGTGGAATATGTGCTTGTACCTTCCATTGTGATCAATAATTTGTAATTCTTCTTAAAAAAGTGCTGAGGGCATTTTTAGGCATGATATCCCTTTGGTGAGCTGTGCTAGCAATTTCTCTTGCAGCTATACAAACTCTTAATCGTATTGTTTCCTGAAATAATAATGTTTCAGGAGTATGACATAGATGTGAAGTCAGGGTTTTGTACTTTTCTAGATGGTGGTTATCGCTAACCTCTCTTCAGCCCAGCTCATATTTCCGAGCAGATTTTAAATATATCTGCTAATGATTCCTCTATCTCTTCTGACATATCTTTCTGAGCTCTGAATTAATTCTGTTTATTCCTGGAGTTACGTCAACCTTCAGACTTTCTAATTTCTCAATGAGCTGTTCTGGCATGTTACTGATTTTCTTTGGTGTTTATTCTTCCTCCCCCAGGAAATTTATGTCTGAACCTGTCATCAGTCCCAACCTTGTTTTATGGACAATAAAATAGAGAGTTCATTTTTAAGCAGTCTCTCCGTCCTGTTAGTAAACTGCCATTTGCCATTTCATAGGTGTGATTCTGTTTCTCTTAGTGACCTTATGCTCTTTACAGGCTTGAAAAGAAAAAAATCTTTATTTACAATAGCCTCACCTTATGTGAACTTTTCCTTTCATTTTCCCCCTTTGCTTTCCGTATCAGTATGTTACAGTCTTTTAAATTCATGCTGTAATCTTTCTAGTTGTCTTACCTATTGATATTTTTATACCTTAAATATGCCTTTTTCTTAAATTAATTTTCTTGCATTTTCCTCTTCACCCACAATATATATTTTAACACACAATGTTCTGATGCTAGACAGCACGTATAACCTTCGGGCACGTAATAATTGACTTTCAGTACTTTCCATTTCCTTCTCTGTCCTTTTCCTCCAGTGCTGTTTTCTGTTCGGTCTCACCCACTGTTTCAGTAATTCTCTTTGCTGAATTCAGAGTTTTGATTTTTTGTGTGGATGTATTTTTGTCGCATTGTCATCTTAATTAAAACTGTAACTAGATTGTAACCACTGCAGAATTGATTCCAGTTATGTCCTCTTCTGTTCAAATCCTAAGTGAAGCAATAATTCCCGCTCTCATTCTTTTATATATTGTTTAAAGAGACAATCCATCTATAAAACATGTTTAAAAGCAGTTGTAAAAGCTGTTTGATGGGCAAAATTCTAACCTGTGGTCCTGCATTTGTCCAAGGAGAGGGCACAACTCAGAAGCCTAGATGCAGGCTACCCAAGGCAACACAGTCAATGTGTTTCGGCACAGACCGCTGGCATTTCTCACAAGGGGTGGGCATTTTCCTCCCTGGCTTGCCCTGACGATGCTCTGCTGCAGGGTGGGAGCTTGCAGCGACTTTGGGATGGTGGCTCTCTGGCAACACAGAGCACCTCTAGTCTTCAAAGGGGACATACTCTGCGAGGAAGCAGTGACAGAGGCAAATGAATGTCAATATGTCCCTTTGACAGCACCGGGCATCCTTACAGTACCAATAACTGCTTTTAGCTATCTTAGCTATGAAACAGTGCTTTGTAGAGTAGTTCATAGAAATCTGAAGTTGTATTTTAACAATAGGTCTCTAGCCTTGCTGACAGAAAAAGTAATTTATTTTGCAGTCTCTTCACATATAATAACACAATCACATATAGTAGATTCTGTCCTTCTGCACTTTGCTATACGGTGTTAATGACTGGCACTTAAATACTTTACAAATTGAATTGCACTTGTATGAGAAACTGGATTGATAAAATAAATTACTATATCTTATAGGTTAAGGTTTTGGTTCTGCAATTGTAGCTGTTACAAATTACCTAAAACCCTTTTTATATTGCATTTCACATGGCTATATTTTACAACTACTCCAATAAAAAATTCTATACAAAAATTGTTTGATATTAATAGTAATCATTAACAACTTGATAGATTCTTGTTAAGTATATTTGCAATACATTTAATCTTATTAAACTCAGCTCTGAGTTGTTTCTTCCAAATATTATAGGCCTTTATGAAGCTAGCAGTATAAAGAAGAGATTTCAACCATTTTCGGCCAAGAATTAGGTTTAGCTTAATGGATCAATTCTTTTCTTATTAAACTGAGTCTGACCAATGCCAAGTAATACATTCAGCATTGATCTTTGTCTCACCCTGCTATAGCTTGCGTTCTCTTTATGTACATGAAAAATAAGGTGCCAAGAATGAAAACAATGCCTGTATAATATAAATACAGAATTTTTCAGACTCCCATTCTGCTTATCCTTTCAGTTTGTTATTAATGTCTCGTTCAATGCTTTTCTGAAATGTATTTTTTAAAAGAACTTTTCTTTCCATAAAAGATATTTCTCCTTTTCTGTAATTAAGAAAAAGCAAAATGAATAATAATAAAAGAGATCCGTGTACCACTGACACATGTGAAAGTCCTCATAGGGATATCTCATTCAGTTTTAGAAGGCCTACGTGTATCTGTTCAATTTTTATATGTATGAGGTTTACACAGTGAAATTTAATCTCTAAATGAAGGGAACCTTCTCCACAAGTAGTCTGAAGCAGTGGTCTCTTGGTCTGTCTTTATAAAAATAGTTTGATTTAATCTGAAAACTGAAAGTTACATGAAACCGGAGACATGATAGTTCAGATACTGATAGAAGTTGAGATGATCTCAGTGTTTCTGCTAAAAACTCATTTTTGCACACTTTAAAGTTCAGCGATAAATACCTTGTTAAGCCTGAAATTTCTGATAAAGTACAGATCGGCATTGCATGAGATCTTTGTCGTTTTTTTTTAATTGGTGCCAAAATTTCTCATTTGCTATACTAAGATCTCATTCAGGGTCAGTTTGTACTTACAAACACACCTCGG
Organism: Gavia stellata; assembly: GCF_030936135.1. Classification (NCBI taxonomy): domain Eukaryota; kingdom Metazoa; phylum Chordata; class Aves; order Gaviiformes; family Gaviidae; genus Gavia; species Gavia stellata. The sequence continues at coordinate 10,251,954 of NC_082616.1, read as the reverse complement.
GTTTTGTTTACACCGTGGCCCTTTTCCAGCATTCTAAGTGTGCCCAGTGGCCAGATTTTAAGTGAAAATATGGGCATATTGTGTAAGTAATGTTGTGCAAAAGTTAACTATCTTATTTTTCTGTATCCAGAATTGCTGTTGCAGGTTTGTGAATGCAAATAATGGTGAAATAAAATGATAGAACTATACGCTCAGAATGCCAGATCAGTATTTGCAGGTTTCTTCTTGTACTTGTATGTTTTAAATGCTTCACACATTTCACATTTTGAAAATGTGACATATTTTCAGAATAGTCTAGATATTCAAAAGTGCTTAGTGGACATGTCCTGTACAAACTACTGATTATATAAAGAAAGACATTATTGGGGGTGGTAAAGATGCTAGGTGCTTTCTGAATTTGTATTTACAATCATATTTGTTCTTTGAAGGAATGATTCTGAATACATTTTTGTACAGCTGATCTACATTGTATACTTGGTTGTCTCTTTTATATCACAGAATATATTATGAGATATGGAATCTAGAACCTTCTGTGACAAAATTACAGACTTCCACCTTTGGAATTAAATGTGTACTGCTTTGTGAGCTTGCTACTAGAAAACAAAATAATCCCAACGCTTACATAAATCCAAAATTCCATCCTGTAGAGGGCAATGGTACACATAAACGTAATGTAGTGTGTTATACCAACCACAACAAGCAACTGAGACCTGTAAATCCTTCCAAAGTCTATAATATGATCTAGTCCTAAATATGAATCTGTGTGCTTGCCCTGCACACTGTCCTGTGTATTCATTTAAAAGTTGGTTTGTTGGGGTTTTTTTTGTTATATCTAAGTATTTCTGGAGCTAATAAATTACAGAAAATGTTTAAACGTTAAGGAGCTATGACTGGAATCTTGAAAGGAGATTAAAGAGTATCAGTGCCCAAATTCCAGTGAAATTCAATGGATTTGTTTAAAAATCCCAGTGCTAAATATTTGAAAGAGTATCAGGTCTGTCAGTAGAGGAGACTTAAATGGAAATGAACAGGGTGGTATGTTTGAAATTAATGACTGTTTTGTGGCTTAGAACAGCCACAGAATCCTTTGACTATGTATTTATGGAAGTCAGACATATAGCAGGTTAAAATGAGAGTTAGGGATGAATTCAGAGTTTTATTATTTTCCTTCATGTCCACGCTTTACAGTAGGTTCTACGTCAATAAACTTCTGTGTCTTTTTCACACTAGTCATTCTTACCTGTACATCTCTTGGTTTAGGCATGGATACAGTACAGAGCCAGCATTATTATCTATGGTAGCTGATCTCTAGATCAATACTGGGAAAGTATCCATCAAGGTTTTGTTGATTTGCTTGAGAAAGCTTGCAGGGATGGATAGGAAGGTCCTTCAGTGGGTCAGCTTCTTTCTCTCTGAGTAATAAGTATTTCTCTCTCTTCCTAGGAGGGTAAAGTAAGACAGTCTGGCATTTTGACTAATATATAGGTGCCACTCAGATTTGTATGTTCCCATTCAACTCAAGTCTCTCCAGTTGCTCAAGCGTAGCAGATACAGGGATGTGAGTGAGAGTGAGTTAGTTATGGTTTTATCCCAGCTATAATACAATCTGTTCTTGTAAGCCACTCTCTTTCATATATCAAAACGACAGCTTTGCCTTTCATTGCAGGTAAACATCTGCTTGATTTTTGCCAGTGAGTTCACTTTTTCAGCTGTTTTGAATGAGCTGCTGTTGGCATAGTTGGGCTACCGAAAGATGGCTGTTCCAAGTTGTGGTGGACGTTTGTTTTCCTAAGACTTTTCAGATGTCTGCAAAAATAGCTTAATTTCAGAAAGGCTGCACACCCTGGGATTTCCCACTGACTTTGCATTTTTCATTTATTTCAGCTCCTCTTTGTTTCAACTTTCTTCATTCCAATTTGACATGAGTGCCTGCCCATTGCCGTTCCCAGCAATATTTGTTTTGCCCAGAGACAGAGACCTGCTGTCTCTCTCTGATATAGACCTTGTCACAAGGGTCCACGTTAGCGTACTCCAAAGGCAGGCTGACTGTTTCACCCCTCATTTTGTTGTCTTGTAGCATATTTGTGGAATATTTTGAAAAGTTAACTCTACAGCAATAGGAGAAAGGGGACAATTTCATCATGTTCACTGAGCACAATGTAAGTAAGTAAATGGTGTGAGTAAAAGATGACAGCTTTTCCCTTCTGGGATTAGGTATATATCCATAAACCCTATTTAGCTACATAGCCTTGACCTGGTTTATAGAAAATTAACATGTGGTTTGGGCTGTCAAATAGAGGCCAGGGATTTCACATATGTGCATTGTAAACACAATTCTACTGCTATAGCCAGTGAGCGCCTCAATTTTTTTTTCACTGTTCCCCTTCAACTGGCTGATCTACCTGAAACAACTAACTGTACCGATAGCAAAAGAAGAGAAAAGAAGTTTCAGAACATGAAGCTTGAGAATCTTCAGATTAATAAAAGACAGGAGGGAAAGGGAGAAGGTTAAATAACCTAGTCAGGAGACCTCAGCACTGGGTGCAGGAGATCCAAACGTGGCTGCCTCTCTGTTGATTACGTATGTGCTGTCTCCAGGATAGAAACTTCAAAGGTCTCCTGTAAGCCAAAAGCAAACTGCAGCAACTGTGTTTTGCTGTCCCTACTGTTAGCTCTGGAGTACACACATATGTAGCTCAGAAGTAGGAACAGATGATAAACTATTGTTTTGAATAATTAAATCTTGAGAGTGTCTCTATTGCTATTCTCTTTAACCTCATTTGTTTACGTTAGAACATTTTCTTAAAGATTTATGTACATGTGTGTCTGTAGAACAGCATTATTTTGTTCTGTACTATGGAAACTTGTAGGCACTGCAATAGGAATTTGATGCAAAAATCTGGGACTGCATGGGATTTAAATGGCTTTGCTTCTAAAACAGAGTTGCTTTCTGCCTTCAAACAAATGTCTGAAGTGATGTTATGATACAAAATCTACAAAGCTGTTGAAAGAAGATATGTTTCAAGTGTGTAGCTATAGTGCCTTGAGAACAGGTAAAATCTAACCAAGATATCACATATTCCTATGCATTGTTAAAAATCTTCTGTTTTCTGCAATGCAGAACTTCAATATTTTTCCGTTTTGCCTTATGTAAGGCATACACTTTTAAATACCATCTAGTCTGTCAAGCTCATAGTACATATGGCTTAAAACTGAAGATCATATTTGGATACAGATTTTTTTATGCAAATGAATGAACTGCTAGAAATCAAAAATGTATTTGTGTGTAAACAGAACGCATGCATTGCCTAGACTTTTAACCTGATAAATGGCAGACCCATAATAACCTTTTTTTGACTAAATACTTAATTTCTTAACCAAGCATTTCACTTGCTGTGATAACAACATTTTTCTAAAATTTTTCCTGTTTGTATACAAGTCTACTAGGACAACATACAGGATTAAAGCAACAAATGTCTAGTCCACATGCCAGTACTGTAGGGCTGTTGGCTACAGAAAATTTTTAGTTGTAACAATGAAAGGAGCCTTTTCTCCTTTTTAGTGTGCTGCTAATCCTACCAGAAATATGTATGCACCAAACACTTATACTCTTACTTCTTGCATATTTTTGTATATGTATGTACCTGTATACGCATACATATGTACACAGTGACCAACTCACTTGCCATTCTGACCGGTAGTCATATTGTAGTTCCTATAAGGAAATCGTGTCTCCCGGCTTGCGTATGGATTCTCAACCAACTTCAAAGCAAGCAGTTTACACACTCAAAACAAGTCGCAGTATGAATACCTGGGGGATATTGCAACATCTTCTGTAATGAGCTGGGGAGAAAGCCCAGTGGGTTTTGAAAACATTGCTTTTGAGGCTGCATCTGCAAATTAACCTGCTCATTATGGAGAGGTATACTGTACCTGGTCCTTAAAGAAAAACAAAAAAATTAGTTGGTTGCCAAATTCTTCTAATACATATATCCTATTCACACAGCAATTCAAGGGAGTTCCATCTGAAAGAAGAATTGCGGCCAGCCAAAATTTAAAATCCCAACAGATTTTAAGGTTGGATTTTTTAATACAAATGTTTCAATGAAATTTCCACATGAAACATTTTAAAAGAAAATTTACAATACATTTTTCTCAAATGTTATTCTTAATTTTGAGAGTATCATGACAATTTCTTATCCCCATATTGATATTTTGCTATTGCTATTTTCTGGTTTTTGTTCTCCTAGCAGCTCTATCACTGTGTAAATTCAGAAAAATACTAGTTGTACCCAAATAGGCACAGACCAAGAAAATAAGAATATGGCTATTCATGCAGTTCCACTTCCAGGCAGCAGAGTTTTGGACAGCATCAGGATTATTTCTGCCTGTTCAACCAGTAGCTTGCTCCATATCCACACTGTGTTGGGAAGCAAGGAAGGCCATGTGTTCCTGGGAGCAGCCAGCTGTTTCAAGGAGATGCCTGCCTGCTCTCCAGCCTTGAAGAGAAGGAGGCAGGACTGTGTTTGCAGCTCCAGAGGACTATGCGGGCAGGGGCTCTTTCTGCCCCAGTGCCTATGCACACATTCGTGAGAGGGCTGTCATAATCTCGCTCTCTATTCCAAAGTGTTTCTTTACAAAAAGTATGTTAGCTTTAAAAATAAAGTTATGCTTCAGATGATCATATCCAGTCTCATTTGATCTTGTAAGATTTAGATAAATGTATGCTTACTAAATGTTAAAAGACAATAGGCCATAGATTTTACGCAAAATTAGTCAGTAGTAGAAACAGTGAGAGTAATGAACATTGCAGCTTGTTGTGTAGTTCTTCTCTTTGTCTGGGTTTTACACAGTCTGTCAACTGACTTGGAGGCTATACCTTGACCCATCTAAAATATAATTAATTTTTAAAATATCATAGGTCTGGTTGAGCCCATCCTGAGCTCTGATTGGTAGAAAATCAATTATTAACCACAAGGGGACAGCTTCTCTTCCAACTCTGCTACTTAAGTACATAAGGAAAAAGGGACAAAAGAAGTAGGATAATTGTTACCTTGAATTGATAGTGTAACTGATTGTGATCAATTCTGAGGTGCTTACCGTTTACGTGAATGCCCTTTGGGGTGACTTCATTATCTCCACATATACACTAGAATACTGCAAAAGGTTATGTCTGAAATTGGTGTAAGGCTCAAGTATACACAAGTGAGAAGCTCAATGCGTTAAGAAATGTAAATCGTTCCTGGAAACGAAGGAACACATGAGATACTGCAAAAATAATAATTGCAGAGCTATAGATATGTGTCAAGGTAACTGTGAAAATGAACCTTGAGTGCTGTGTGTCACAATCAGTATGCTACATGTAAACGTACAGGCTTATCCACTGCAGGTGTGTGTGCAGACTTACCCACTTTCTCCATATATGTCAAGATATTTTTAAACAACTTATCTTAGAAATTTGGCAGACCAGAGGCCAGCTTCCCCCCGTTGCCTGGCTGGGAGGCCCTCAGCCCTTGCTGGAGCAACCAGCACTTGGAGATGAAGAGAGAGCTCACTTCTTTGGTCCATTCAGCCCCTCGCTTCTCTCCTGAGAGTGCCATTAAAAGTGTTGTCAGGTGTGTTGATGATGATAAATAATAATGGCAAACATACATTAGGAATTGGACCTGGAACTACCAAATTTAGTTTGTATAGACTAACAAATGGCCATTAGACAGTAATGACCTATGTTTGATCCCACGAAACCACTTCCATTTTCAAATGCCAAGGATAATAAATAAGACTGCAGAAGGCTTCTCAAAGTCAATAAGCTTGGGCTTCATCACATCAATAAGGAAGAAAATGTTTAGCCTTCACAAAAAATACCATGCTGTCTGTGTTAGACTGCTAGTTCAAGTGTCTTTTGTGATACCTACTACATGAGAAGACATCTAGTCTCTCAGGTACCTGGACTTCATAAATCCAGAATATATGTCTTAAAGCCAGTTAGATGCTGGTGCAGGTGATGAAAAACTGGAGCATACTTCCCTCAAGAGGGAACACCAAGGCACTCAGGGCCAGTTTTTCAAAGTAGGCTCATTTGAGCTTCTCTTAGTGCACAGCTAAGCAGTTTAGCATGCAGATTGGGTTTTACCTGTGAATGTGAGTGTTGTGTACTACTTTTTTCAGAGACAAAAGAGAATTTGCCCAAACTCATTCACATGTGATTTCTGCTTAATTTTCTTGGTCAAACAAGTTTTGTTAGTAATTTCATTTATGCATGTAAAATATAGTTTGCAAAAACTGCACATATAAGTGAATGCAGAGGCATGCAAAGTGATCATGCTTATAACCTGAAAATCACTGTACCAAACAGGGTGCTCAGATCACTCTTATTGGTCAACAACTGTGTCAGGAATTTAAAGCCTAACAGAAGTGGTCTAATGTGAGGATATAAGCAGGCAGAGTTTGGCCCACGAGGTGGCTAGAGTGAATGGGCATTACTTCTCAGATAGACCCAAGTGTACTTCAGTAAAATAGTGTGTACCTGTGTCTTGGCAACAGTATATAAAGAGCCGATATGCGTTGTTGGAAAATGTATTAACACACATGGTTTGCTAATACATTTTTTACTCAATTGCCTTGGCAGATACAGAAATTTGGAGGTAACATTTCTGACATTTTAGGTAATTAGAAAAGTATGGGCATGCTTTCTGTTGGAAGATGTTGTGTAGAGGTGTGTACACATAAAATGTCTGAGTGTCAGAAACTTTCAGAAAAGGTTAAAACGCACTTTTATGATGTACATAATGCTATGGAATGTTCCAGCACTGCACAGATCTAGTACTAAAGACTATGAATCCACAGCCCAGCAGCTGATGGGGCAAATCAGGGCACAGCTGGCTTGTATGAGCTGCTGCCTGTCAGCAAGGAGCTGAGGGTCACCTCCCTCGGCAGTTGGTGGCTCATGAGTGCCAGGGTTCCTGTGAGGACCGCAGACGTGAGTGGGGACATGTAGGTGACTGGGTTGGACCACTGGGCACCTGGCCCTATTGGAGTGCAGACAGGCTGTCTCTTATCCTGGATCACTTTCTGCTTGGACACACTTAAGCAATTCTGAAATGGAATAATTCACAATTTTTATTGCATAGTAAGTTTGTAAATGGCTTTTTAATTTCAGTTTGGATCAAGAATTGTTTCAGCAATGGAAGGGTTGCTCTTGGATGGCATAGTTGCGCAGACCTGAGGAATTGGAAAAGTTTGTTTGCTAGAGTTTAATATTTGTGTTTAGGATTTCTCTTACTACCAGTTTCACTTTTGCTAATATTTCTCAGGAGCAGGAATATGCTGAGTTTGGGTGGCTGAGGCCTGACATGGGGCTCTTCTAGGCTGTGCTAGGTCTCTGTTCCAGGTTTTCTGGGTGACAGTGAAGTCACACCACCTCCCTGTGTACCATCTCTTATTTTGATCTTAAACTCATGATGGATTGGTTGCCTTTTGCTATACATGTCAGGTACCTTGTGCAGTGAAGTCTCCCTCTCAGTCAGGGTTCCTAGGCATTATGGAAGTGTATTATAGCTGTATGAAGTTTGGAGTGTGTTCATATAAGACATACAGAAGTGTTCAAGGGTGTTACTACACAGGGCTGTGTGATCACATGACTTTTTCCTTATTCTAGTATTTAAATACAAGAAAATATATGCAAAACAGTACAAGCAGAGAAAATAGAACACAGGTTTTTTACAAGCACAAAGACAAGGCACTATGTCCTATTCTAGCTATGCTAGACACATACAACCCATTCGTGTAAGAATAATGCTGCAAGCAAAATGTGAGATACTACACCTACAGGCATGTGTATGCCAGAAATTCTATCTAACATTGAGTGACTTTAAAAGCAGAATATTTATCATGGTTATTAGACAATGTGTCGTAGTCCATGTACATGATATTGCCCATGCTTTTCTTACTTCCCCATTGTCCCATACGACATCATTAACCTTTATGAACATATGTAAATGTGCGTGTGTATATATATACTCAATGTCTCATATTTGAAGGAGGGCATTTGAGTGACTTTTGGTGCTGAAAGAGTATGTGACTTGCTGCATACTTTATTTTAAACCCAGCAGCAAAATGGGTGTTATTTTATATTGCTAAGACTAGGCACACTGCACTTAGAACAGGTTATGGTAGCACAAACCTTTTTAACAGAGATACCATTGCACAGCTATAACCCTTCTGTGGAATGGGACAGCCATCTGCATTCCTCATGATCAGTGGGGATGGTGAGAATGTCAATTAATATAACATGTATCCATATAGAAATTTGTACCAATTCAGTTAAGTTAATGCATGGTTTCTTTGTGCAGACAGGCTTTCTCATGAAGCTGAACCAAAATAAAGCTAGTTTAAGCAAAATACCTGTGCCTGCTTTGGTACCGAATTATGTCAGTTTAAAATTATACCTTTAGGTAAACAAATGTGCCTTTGTATTTAGAGGAACTTTTGAAAACTCAGAAAATTGAACTACTTAAAAACCTAGGTCTTGAACTGGCCCCTATATTACCTTTCAACACAGAAGTAGCATTGGTCTTCCAAATGGATCATTTTGAATATTTTTCTAGGTCTCTTTTCAGCTTTTTATATTACCAGTTGTTACAGAGGAGATTTTTAATACACAAAATAATAAAACGTGCTCTAATAAAGCACTTTTTAATCTTTTTCCTATTTACCCTTTTTAAAAACCAAAAGACAAATGAACAATTTGTTAATCCAAAAAACTGCTTATAACATGAACATTTAAACAACTATATAACTGCAAATATATATTAAAGTAAGTTCAACAATTTAAAAACAATTACAAATCACTTACAATAGTCATCTAATGTATACTTAAAGGCAAATACAGATTGTATGTTTTTCAAATGGATGGAAAAACTATTCCAGCCACTTGGTGTCTGAGAAGCAAATGACTGATTGCTTTTCTGGTATTAAACTGGGAGATTGCAAACATTAAAAAAATCACTAGACCTTGAATTATATCAAAATATAATTGGAATAAAATAATTCTGAAGATAATTCAGTTTTGCTACTAATGTCGTTTACACAGATAGCAATGCTAATATTTTTTCCTTTGTTGTAGACTTAGCCAGTTTAACTGTGTGGGTGCCAACCTGACCCTCTGCACCACGGACAGTTTCTATTTAAAGGTCAGCTTTTTGTTTTAATTTTTTTTCCCCATAAAGCATACTTTATTCTTGTAAGTCTCTTCTGTGACATTCAGAAGAATAATGCCAATCCTGCAACACTCAGAAAGAGATTTTCTAAGATTCTTAGGAATGTAAAGGTCTAAACAAACACACAGTAAGAGTTCCCAAAGCGCTTAAGAAGCTGTAGTTTCTAAAATGCATTTGAAAACCTAGTCTTTATTCATTGGAGTAATTCTGAATAATTTCTTTAAGGTCATGGAGGTGTTTTACTGAGAAATTCTGAAGCAAATAAGGATGACAGTTAGCTTGCCAGATAACGTATTGCTTTGGGTATACACTTTACCTTTTGAGCACTGTTTGTTCCTATATCCTACCTTCTAGATCTATAGCAGCTTTGCCATGATCAAATCTGTTTAATATCTGGCCTGATAACAGAAAAAAATGAAGTAAGCATAGAAAGCAAAAATAGCCACCATCCTTTTTAAATTTGAGTGATCACTCAATCTCCACGCTGATTTGCCCTGGAAAGGCACGAGTTTCAGAATTTGCAAGGCTGCCCTTTGAAATTCACATCCCTTCAAGGAGCTCAAAGTCAGGAACATAAAACTCAAGTTCCCAAAATGACTAGTTGCTTTTGGAAACTGTGGCTAACATTTAAAGAATTTTCAGTCAGCAAATTTCCATGCCTGAAGTATAAACAGATGAATGGAAGTTGTAAGACTGAAATATTTACTCACTCTGGTCCTCGTCTAGGTGACCCAGAGATCGATGAAAGCATATTGATGTCGTAGGAGGCCAAGGTTCTAAACCAACATGTATATGCTATATGCCAGCACGCATATAGATCTATACCCTGCAAATACTGTGCTATTCCTCACAGATAAAAAGAATATTGTTGGTTAGGAAAGTAAGCGGTGAATGCCACAAGATTTGTTCTTTTGTTACTGGTTGTAGACAGTATTTGAGAGGCACGGTATTATCACAATGAAACTCAGAATATTAAGAACCAGAAGCAACATTGTGGTTTCACCTTTTTTTGACTTTGTGGAAAATTCCAAGGAGAGTTCAAAGGTGGAAAGCCATGCAAACTGAAGTCCAGCTTATAGACAGGAACTTACAGCTTTGCAGCCATACCATCAGTAGTTGAACTGGGGCAATTCATGGCTGTATGATATATAACATTTTCCCATTAACTACATTCTAGCACCAAGCATTCTGAGCAACAGAACTGTTGTTTTCTTGAGTCTGTCTCATGACAGCAGACTTTGTGTGTGAACAAGAAGGGCTTCTCTAGCTGCAAGAACTGAGTAGGAAGCAGAAACTCTTTTTTCTGTACGGGGTCCATATATTGTTGATAACCTGATAGATACTTGTCTGTCTGCTGCAGTGTTTAGTAGCTCCCGTTAAGTTTGGAGGTAATAAGCCTCTCTTTTCCCCCTTTTAACCTCAAGCATATGTAAAAAGAAAACTAAATTTACTCATGAGTGTGGGAATCTCAGGCTCTTCAATGAAATCCCCTTCCCTCATTAAAAATACTCCTGTGATGGTGGAGAAAGTCTTGATAATGTAAGCCATTAAGGGTCCCAGATCAGGAGGCAAATAAAAGAACCCATTATTTATTTGCCACGTTTTGTTAATGGAGCCACAGTGTGGAGGTGAAGCTGTAGCAATTTAAACCCTGATCTTTTAATATTTAGCCCTGGCAAAAGAACAGAGTTACTGCAAAGAAGTGAGATAGATGAGATATCTCTGTTTCCTTTGCAGTGTCCCATACAAATAATAAGGTTATACTAACTCTGCTCTATCAAGAAGAGATGACACAGTCATGAGGTGGAAAGAAACTGAAAGGAATGTCAGCTCCAAAATCCAAGGCCCTGCATTATCTGAAAGCATGCCCCCAAGTTTAAACAGAACATGGTTTATTTAAAATTAGGATTAAAAAGCAGTTTTTTAAACTGTGACAACCCAGCTGACATTTGGAAGTAGTTTTTCTTGGCTTGTTTAGACATTGTGTCCTATCCTTGGTAGATTAGCAGGTACAGAACATGCTTAAGTTGGCTAATTAATTTCAAAAGCAGTGTAGAATGGACTAGCAGGTAATTTAATCTAAAAATAATTAAAACTATTGAAATTATTACATTGTTGTTTAATTAATATTAGTTAATATTGTAATTTTCAGTCTAAATTATGCTGATTAAAGATTTCTCTCATAAATACCAATAAAATTAATTACAAATTAATTAAATTTGCTAAAAGATTCTCATAATGGACTTCCAGCTATTCTTGATTTTTGCAATAAATAAACAGAAGCATTATTAAGTGGTATATCTTCCTGGGGGAGATATTTAAACATGATATGCAGATATTGCAAATGGAAGGATTTCCCATGAAAATAGACACGCTTAATAACAAAGGCTGTTTTTTTCCTTCTAGTAAAAGGAAAAAAATAAGAGCTAGAAAGCAACATTTTTATTTCATTGTTTTGCGAGACAAAATGCTTTCCATTCTGTTCCATCTGAGATTCCAGGAAGATTTGTTGACACGTGACAGTTGTGCTTCCTTCCAGTTCCAGTGTCTTGCATCGTAAAGATTGTTTGTAGTAAATGAGGTCACTTCTGTACAGTTCAGCAAAAGAAAGTCCACTTTGTTATCGAGATGTCATAAGATTTGCAGCAGTCATGAGAGTAATTTCTCATGTTTAGAGGAGTGTTGCCCACATTTACCAAACCGCACTGTCACTGTACCAGTCAGGATAGTGCTTTCCACAAGCTCTCCATCCTGCTAGAACAGAAATGGTGGACCAGGTGTGAAATCCTGCAAAATTGCATCTGACAAAGTACTTAATACTAAGTTTGGAGGTCTCTCTCTCTTTTTTCTTTGCCCGTAATAAAAGCGTAGCATTTAACTATAGAAGTGGGTAGTCAGAAGTGCATAGTTTTTGCATCATAAGGTCTTTCAAAAAGGATGTAAATATTGTTGTTTCAATGCTATAGGTAGAGAAAAAAAGACAAAAAGGAAAGACACACTCACAAAAAAGTGCTCTGATTGCAAAACCAGGAGACATAACAAGTTGTCTAATATAAAAGTAGGAGATAATGAATGTAGAGTTGCATTGGTAACTTTACTCAGGTATTTCTCAGCTGTCATAAGCTTACAATCCTAATTTATCTATGCATTAGCTCCTGCAAAGCAAGGAAAAATCCCAAGATTTCTATCCAATGAGAATTCTGATTTTGATCACTGCTTCCATTTCAAATCACACAAAAGCTGCCAACTATCACAATGTTTAGTAGAGTTGAACACCTACAAATAAATTCAATTATATCAAAATCTTTTATTGCTAAAAACCCCCAGCAGTTTGTTTTATGAAATAGAAATGTTTTGCTTGTTTTTCTAAAATCACTTCCTCATTCAGCTTCCTCCCTTTTGCAGTGCTACACCACAGAACAGGTAATAACAGAGGTGATAACAGGTGATAAGACCTGTAATTCAGCTGTAATTTGCACCAGGTTTTTCCCCCTTCTGAATTAGGCACAGCAATTGTAAACTACACTTCCCATGATTCACCTACAGCCCTACAAACCTTAAACTCCCTTAAAGGGGGGATTAGGTGAGGAACTGAAGGAGAAGTGCTTTAGTTGCTGAGTTCTGTGGGAGGTTTTGAAGGAAGGACTTGAGCTACAGCTCTCAGGAGGCATGCTACTACTGCATGTAGATGTATGTAACATAAGGTTGAATTGTTAAAAAAATTATTTTGGTATAGTTCAGCAAATCAGAATGTTTCAGTTGTTGCCAAACTGACCTAAAATGATAATTTGAACACTGAAAATCCCTTGAATACATTCAAGTATGTTTGCCTTTTTTTTTTTTTTAATTGCTCCAGTGAGGTGGAAATTCCTATTGTTGGATTCCATAGTTGCTTGGTGTGTGGAATTTCAACTGAAATTAGTGATGGGGTGGTTACAATATGGGCTAGCTCATGTTTTATTAGATTTTCCTTAACTGGACTTGATCTTGTGGTCTAAGTGCTCTCAGGAACATACTTAGCTAATGAATTTAAAAGAAAGTATTGTCCATTTAATTTTGATTATATTCTGGATTTTGTCTAAAATACATTTTTAATTACACTATTTCTGGGGAGCTAATGAGGGGAAAAACTTGTTTCTGAAAAATTGAATCACAGCTGTAGTAGCAGATAAGGCTGACATTCAGTTCTTAGAAAGAAGCAATCAATGTTGAATGTATCAGGTGAGTTCATTTCTCTTGCTCTGCTTTAATAGCTTATAAAGAAGATTGATTAAGTTCCTGTGTGATAGATCAATAATGGAATGAAACTGAGCTTTCCCTCCTTCAAGCATGGGTTTGTCATATGCTGGGGAATGTAGAAACTGAAGAGAGGTAGCACTAACTTGAAAAAAAAAATTCCCAACACTGGGATTCCAATGAGCTCATTCATATCATATTGTTTACGCAGCATATAAAACAATAGTCACGATTCACATAGTGTGACCATACGTCGTGGTTTCTTTTTCCATACCACTCAGCTATAGTCTTCATATCCTTCCAGTTTGTAGACAGGTGCAAAGTGTGTAAGATTATAGATTGAGAAAAAAATTTATGTGTTTGTATCCATGATGATGCAAGCTTAAAAGGAGCCAGCCTCTTAGGTTCCATACAGGCATGGTAATGGATGCTTTTTCTCATTTTTGGAAACTCTGGAAATTATCTTAGCCTTAAAAATACAAATTTTGAGAGAATAAGTTTCAGTGCAAGTTTCTGATGCCTCAACTTACTTAGGTTGGGAATGACAAGAAAGTATCCCAGTATCTCAATTTTCCAGCCAAATCAGCGCACTCATATTGATGTTTGAACCAAATCGATTTGACCTTTTTTTTAATGTGGCATTTCACTCTGTCTTGCAGTGCTTTCCAGTGTTCCAAAAGAAAGAAAATTTGTGGAATATAGAACAATGTGAGGATGAAAGGGAAACGGGAACTATAAACTGTAGGATTTGTGACAGTAGAAATGTCACAGATATGAGAAATTACAGAAGTAGCATAACATCAGTATTTTATTTGCACATATAAACATTTCAGTATCTTATATGGTGGCCCATGTTTTTTATTTACTTGTGTTGTTTTCTTTTATGGTTGTGTCACACACCTAAACAGAGTCTGCAGGTCTTGAGATGTGAGCTGCCTTTACAAAGGAGACATTCTTCTTCAGCATAATGTAAGCGTGAGAGACAATTTCAGCATTTATCTAATTTAAATAACATGAAAGCCCAGGTATCACTTGTGTTGACTATGTTTTTTCAGATACATGTACTGTGGAGACATCAGGATGCTAATTATCTGTAGACAGTACTAACTATACAACTAGCTGCGCAGTTCTCATTTTATTTTTATATAGATATATATACACACTTTTTCTTTCAAGCATAGTTATTTTAAGAACTCTATACACAATACAAAATCCAGAGATGAAAGCTGGCAAAAGCATTGTGTGTTGCTTGTAAATTCCTGATGCATTGTTACTGTTACTAGAGTACATATTCAACTTTAATCTTATTGATTTAATATTGATTTTTGTTAATAGTGAAGTTTGTTGATACAATGTGACAGGCTGCTTGTATCAGCAATTTCAATTAGATCTCTAAATAACTGATTGTATAGACTGTCAACTTCTGTCTTTTCAAATTAACTTTCACATCGGAAGTCTTGAGTGTTCATCTGCATCAAGTAACTTTGGCCAGGCTTTTCCCAGCCCTACAGTGACATGCAAACACTGAAAGAAGATGTGGCAAAGGAAGTCATCTTTTTTTTTTTTTCCCCCCACCCCTCCCCTTGTGCCCCGTGGCAGAGATCAGGTGTAATGAGAGTGTCTGCTTGGACAATGCCTAGTTCATCCGTTGTCTTTACCAACACACAGCTTCCCTGTATGTGCAAGGAGAAAAGGGCCAGTAGCCAGTGCAATATTGACACTTTGCATTGAGAATCCCACAAAGGTGTCACGTGCTGTGATACTACCCATTTTAAATCCTTGGTGTTTGCAGTTTGTTCATGCTTGATAAGCTTGGAAAATTTCGTGTAATACTAAAAAAAAGCCTCTGCTACTGGTAAATTACTTTCTTCCTCTAATAACAGAGTTATTGATAGTTGTTCTTTCTTCCGACTTAGTGTCTTAAGCTTGTCTTGCAACAGCCATTTTCCTACATTCTTTGAAGAAAACTAACTTTGTGATTCTCTGGCTTTTGAATATTTTTTTTTTATTTGAAATAGAGGACTGTGTTTCATGATTGTCTGCTATTCATTTTATACACGGTTTCGTTGCTTATTTTAAAAATTAAAACTGGGGATGTTCCCAGGTGAACAAATTTTTTTTAATGTTCCAAAAGAAATGGTGCCTGATGGAGAAGTTGGTCTTTACAGATATTCTGCATTACTAGGAAGAGATGCAACTCTCAAAGATCATTTAAAAGAGTAAGAATAAGGGTGGTCATATTCCACTTGTAGGTTTTCAGTCATGGATTTGAATTTGTACGTGACTAGAGTCTTAATATATTAATCAAAACAATTGGTGATATTCATTCTTTGATAATCATGAGACAAAACCACTGTGCATTACACAGTTCCAAAATGGAATCTACCGACGCATGCTACAGTACTTTCATTATCACAGTTTGCTTTTGTTAGAAGTTGTTATGTTTTCTTTTTTTCAGAGAAAATTAGCCTTTATATTTCAACCATGTATTTGGACACTGTAAGAATAACATCTGTTGCACAGAAATGCAGTTTCCAGAGTTATTTGCATTTTTACAAATCAAGCTTGGTTTCAGGTAAAAAAATCACACTTAATTGTACGATTAAGTGCATTGGAAGCCTATGGGGTTGCATAAAAACATGAAGGAAAATTCTCTGTAGGGTAGTGAGATTCCTGAGTTTGTGGTGCTCTGGATTGAAGTGAGTGAGGTGTGACAAAGCAGTGACAAAGACGCACTGGACCTGACTTAGGGCTCCTGTCCAGAGTAGACTAAATGGAGAACTATAGCTTGTCAGTTCCTATCTGTCAGATCAGTAAGAACAGATGCTTGTAGGTTCCTCATCATGATAAACTAAGTTGAAATGCTTCAGAATGTGTTTTGAATTGGATGAGACCTTGTTGGAAGTGCTAGGTGTATTCACACCTGTTATTGGCAGCAGCTGTATTTTCAGTGAGGAATAAAGACATGCCTTCCTCCCCCCTTCTTTGGCATGACGTGATCTACATGTGGGAAGAATTGTCTAATTAAGGTTGGTTGAAGGTATACAACTGTATTGAGCTTATAAATTCCCAGTGTGGATGCTCAAATCCGTGCAGCTCTTTGAAGGTGTAGATATGGAATCAATGTAGCTAGTTAATCTCAGGGAACCAAATTTCTAATACTGTTTCTTTGGTTGGTTGGTTTGGTTTTTTCCATACTGCCTTTTACTCACAAAAATAATCTATCTGCATTTATTTCCATCATTGCTTGTCTGAGCCTTTGGTTTTTCCTGAGGAACCAGAAACTCCTGGGGTTGCTCGCCATGGAGGGTGCCCAGAGTGTCCAAGAATTCTTGCCCTGCCTGCTACCTACATAGGAAACGTGAAAGATGTTGTCATCTTGATGTTCCTTGTGATGCCGTAGTACTGCAGACTCTCAAAGGGGCATAAAGTCTGAAGGGAGTGCTAGTATTTATTTTTGTTATAACTGCTGATATCCCAGACCATCTTTCAGGCACAGGAGTCCTTCCTGAGACCTGCAACTGAAATGGCAACTTTAAGAAATATTTCCCAGTTCCCACTGCAAAGGCCAGCTTGATTCTGTGGACACATTGGTCTGCTTTTTTCTTTACCCATTTTCCAAACGTATTTTCCATCAAAACTGTATCTGTCCTCGTGCAGAGCTAACCCAGGTGTGTGAACATATATGTCTCTCTCCTAATTTGTATGAAATATATTTGATACTTTTTGCATTAGAAAACAAATGCATCTGTTAAAAATAAATAGAATGGTCCTAAACAAAACTGATTGTTGAAATTTTGTCTGAATGTTTTCAGTCAGTATATTGGCTGTGGTGTGACTGCAGGTATTCTTTACAAATCAGCAGATGAAACAACTGCTTTCCAATAAAGTATCTTGAAGGCAGTGAGAGACCACATTAAATGATGTGGTTTAACTTCAGAATAATTCAAAATTCTGTGAAGAACATCAAAGCAGTCTTAATTTATCATTGCTTCTTTTACTGTTAATTAAAAATTGAAAAGTTAGACCAAAAGTGGTTCTCAAAAACTTCAAGTTGTTTTATTCTTCAACTGTTTCTTTCTTGCAAAATTACTTTCTTTCTAAAAATCTTAGTTCTGATTAGATTAACTATAAAGCTATTTTTTTAAAAAAGAAATCCATTAGATATCTTACTGAGCGTAGTTAATTTGGGTTAAAATCTAAATGGGGCTAACAGTTAGCAAAGTATTTGCAACTTGCTGAGAGCGTTGCATACTTAATGCCTCCTAACACTTGCCCCTTTAGAACCGTGACTGGAACTGTGTGGCTCTATTCCTCAACTCTGCAGTGTTTTTGAATTTGGGTTTTGGGGTGAGGTTTTTTTTTTTGTTGGAGAAACTTCTATGATGAAGAGGGGTTTTTTTTTGGTTTTTGTTGTTGTTGGCCTAGTAAACATTTGCATAGTCCTCTTGCAGTTCAGTCTAAGAGCCTCTGGCATGCTGATACTTCACTTGACTCTGTAATCTGTGGTTTTCTTGCACAACTAATTGGAATTAGTAATTGGCCAGATCTTTTATTAGATGGAAAAGGTCATTGAGTTACAGACATCTGGGGAACGGGTCAGGATTTCAGCTTCTAGTAGCTTTCACAAAGCTGTTTGTACCTTGGCACATTCTCAGGGACCTGTTACCTGTGCACGGACACCTAAACTGCCTGTGAGCCTAAGGCACAGTTGTGTCTGCAGAACTGTGCTCCCACTGGCCACCCGCTTTGTGGCTGCAGGAAACCCCCTTCTCCGAAGGGGGGCTGCAGGCTTGATGCAAATGCTATGTTATTAATATTGAATGCTGAAGCGTTAGCTAGGTGCACCCGTAAGCTTGAGGAGCTACTGCCAGTAGACGAATGCTTGCTGCAGCATGTAGTGTGCTGCCCAGGGGCCCCAGAAATGCAGATTGGTGCCTGTGATGTGCTCCCCTATGTAACTCTTGCCCTTCACTTCCAGAGCCACACATCTTAATATGTTGACACCAACTCTGTGAACATATTCATGAAAAAAACAAAAAAGCAGTGTCGTAAAAGTGTAACACCACCCTGTCTTAACTACAATGAATAATAACAGTGTATTTAATTTTGGAGTCAATTATTTGTGGAGAACCTGGATTGCTATGTGAAATGTAACCTAGCAATGAGAGGCATACCTGTGTGGTGTCAGGCAAACAACAATAAGATGATGATAATAACAATGTTCAGGTAAGCTTTGCAAGTCAGAGAATCCTCCACAATACCAAACACTGTTTTCTCTTCTTATTGAGAAGAGAAGCCTGTAAGAACCACTAATTGTGTACATTAAAAAAAAAAAAAACCCTGCTAAAACCTGCATTGGAAGGGAAAGACTGGTTTGGAAAGGCAAGCACTAGAAATTCCCAACAAAGTGCTCACATCAGCTGCTTTCAAGCAGCTTTGGGCTGATGTGGGTTCCCTCTTAAAAGCATCCATAGGTTAGGCCAAGCTATACAACATTAGACTTTGGCCACACTCTCAGGTTTTAGTGAAAGGACACCTCTGCCACCTTGGAAATGCTACAAGGAAGTTGATCAATGCACAGTATTAAGGAATGTTTGTAACCTGCATGAGGCTTCTTGATATATATGCATGTTTAACTTTATGCACTGTAAGTAATCCTATTGACTTCCATGAGTGCTCATTTTTGTAAAATTCAGCTTATATGCAAGTCTTGACACTCCTGGTGCATCAAATGCTTGCTTTTAAGAGTTCCTTTGAAAGCTAATAGGGCTGTACTTTGAACTTCACAGTTATAATTCCCTGTGTTTAGCTTGTGCTACCCCATGGATGCTAAAAATGATGGCCAGAGACTTACTGGAGTGACGTCAAAATGCTGAGAACAAGGCAAGAAACGTGCCCTTTCTTACTGGAAAAAATGGGCTTTCTTCTTTCCAGTAAATGCTATAAGAGAAAATTGGTCTCAAATCCTCTAAGACTTGGGCCCAATTCTGCCCCCTTTTACTAAACTCCTTTTGGCTTTAATCAGAACAAGATTGGGCTTGCTATGTGATTTTTGAAGTTTCATGACATTTTACTGATAAATCACTTCCTTATTTTTAAAATTGAATCTTCACTTTACTGTATGTATTCCTTTTCCTATCTTAAATTAAGTCTGACTCTGCACTCTTTCCATAAGCAAAACACCTTCTGAGACTATTTGGAGACTTGCTTGTGTGAGCACCACAGCAGGGCTTGAGCTGTGATACACAGGATGCTTCAGATAAAGTGATAAAACTGACTTGTTACCTGGCACATGGTCTAGCAATATCCTTCTAAATAGTGCAATGAAGTGCTTACTAGTCCAGTGCTGTACTTACGATGGGGGATATATCACAGCTATTCCTGAACCTGTGTCTGAGGCTACTTTATGCATTAAACACAACAAGAAAGTCAAAGGGTGTGCATTACATTAAGATAACATTCTTTCAGGGTCACTGAAGGCATCTGGCTGTGCCTTGTATCTCAGACTGCATTCGAGACATTTATCTCGCAGTAACATGTGTGTGTTTGTTTTGTTACCTAATCATAAAGTGGCATTTAAAAATTGTGCTTTCCTGTTAGCTGATGAGGTCATCTAGCTGTATATGCAGCTGGCCGAGGCTGAAAAATACATGGCACCTTTGCAGCTGGGGAAGACTCAGTTGCAGCTGGAAATCGTGAGGGCATTTGGTGGGTCTGGGATGCAGGACATGCTGCCTATCTCTGAAGGGGCTTTCTGTGGGAAATAGCTGAGAAAACATGCGCTGCCCACAGGCTTGTCAAATGGGCTTGTGACCTGCTGGGCATTAGTCCTGTTGTCCCAGTGTAGGTTTGACATCATCGTCATCATTAGGATAGCTGTGGAGATGCTCTGCTTACTTCCTCTCTTCTGTCACTAATCTATTATTCCCCTGATCAAAGCCTAGTTATTTGGACTTATTCAGAGTGTTAATTCCAGAAGAACCTTGTGTCCTGTTCAAGAGTCATTTTTCTGCTACAACCAACCTCAGTTAATAGAAGGGGAATGAATCAAGATTACAAGTGCCTGAAAGAAAAATGCTGTCTCAGGTCCCTATCATCCACTTCCCAACTCATTTTTAGGGTCATGGTGAAGAGACACTGGCGAGCGTCACACTTTTTTTTTAATCCCCTGAAGATCTTTAAAATACAGAAAGGCAAAGTATCAATATTTTAGAAGAGGTATAGCATATAGGCCATATGGCATTGATGAACATGATCAGGGTTTGGAAACCAAAAAGGACAGGTAATCACAAGGAGAGCTTTCCTCATTTTCTGAGTCAGTTCTGTTCTCATTTGTCAAAAGCAGATTTCCTTTTTCTAATAAGATATTAATAGGGGTGGCCTGTGGTCAAAGGTGCAGACTTCCATCTTGTGGGTAACAGTCTTGTAAAGAGTCTCAGCCAACATGTAAAAACAGAATGGGCAGAAAGTCCAACGTGCCCTTTCCTCTTCAGGGATGGTCCCAGCTGTTCCTGGGTGTGGGGTGCTGGCACAATGGTGTCACTGATAGTGCCTGGCTGTGTGGCAGGCAACGGTTTTGAATATCTGGACAGGAGGGGAAGGAAACAGTGACTGATGAGAATGATTATCTGGCAAGAGGGAAGAAAGACTCAAGAGAGACTGGAGAACTATGTATATACGGGGCACTGAGATATGCCACTGTGTGTGCTGCATGCAAACTGCTGGGGATTCAAACCTGAATGATACGTATAGGGCAAGGGGATGTAAGTGTGAGATTTTTCTTTCAAAAAGACAAGATTCAAAGTAGCTTTGTAAATTCTTAGTAATCTGTCATGGAAAGGGGTGATTTCACTTGAGAATTCTCTGTTTAGCAAAATGGGATAGTTTTTTTGGAAAGCTTTAAAATAGGCTACATTAGAGTTTAGAGCCTTTTAAGATCCTCTCATCCCTGGTTTTGAGATGCATACAGTAGTCATTTTATTCCTGAGGCTTGCACATTTTAGCAACACTAGCTTTTAATTCATTATACAGCAGTATGGAGCTGTTGAGAGAGACATAGCAGCTTGATTCATTTGAAATCCTAGGACAAATAGGCTTTAAAAAGCAAATGCATTCATTCTGACACTAATTATGTGTCTTTCCCATGTGTCGCAGTATCTTGTGTCACAAATAGCTCTCATTTGCTACTCTGTACAAAACGTCTGAGAGATGATGAGTGTAAAACGATATGCTTTAACCAGGTGTAGGACAGGTCTAGAACCTATGGAGAGTCTGGGAGCCAAACAAAATGAGAAAGTTCACACCAAAGGGATCAAAAAATCTTTTAACAGGTATTACTTTTTGCTAGATTTTAGGTACAATTGTAACTTGGCAGCATGCAAAATATGCTGCAACATGCCCAGCAAACAGAAATGAGCACCCTGGTCTTACCTGTTTTGTTTGAGGTTGTTGGGGCTGTAAACTTATAACGATGTGCATCTTTTCATGTAAGATGCTGACAACCTGATGAGCATCTTTTAGGAATACATAGTTTTTTCCAAAGAAACTGTAGGAGCGACACTGAATGAAAATATGCTTTTCCATGTATGTGAACGCAAAGGATTTTACATATTTAAGTGAATTAGAGAAACCTTGTGTTACTGAGCCAGTGCTTGTTGCTAGATAATGGACAAGACTGGTATTGCTCTTCTGTAACTAATCCTGTAATAGTGTCACAGGTTATTTGGTGCCAACTGGTGTTTCTGTTCTCCTCAAGAAAAAGCAGCCTTTCTAGCTCAGAGTAAAACTGTGAGAAATTAGAAGTTGACAAAAACCAACAAGAAATCATTATAATCGATGATAATTGTTTTTAATTTTAAATAAACTGCATCCATGCTTCCTGTGTTAAGCAGAGGCATCCTCATTATGTCGAAGAGTTTTAAGCAGCAAATGTCTTTTCACCTGTGCTGCAGTATTCAAACCTGGCATGCTTTACACGTAATGCAGTTTGACAGTTCATTTGAAATAAATGTGCCGATAACCCTTAAAAGTGGTAATAAAATACTCTTTGCTCTACTGTACAGATGATTAATACCACTAAAGTAATTAAATTCCATTAGGCTGGGGTTCACATACCCAAGGAATTGGTGCCAGGATTTAGCAGATCTCCAGTGAGGACAAAAGACTAATGCCTTTTAAAGCCCTGTTTCACAAGTAAAATCCCAGGAAAGTCTATATTAACTTAGGACATCTGCTTGTTGTGATTTTTTGAGCTATTGATGCATTGGATCATTAGCAGGGTAGTGTGAACTACTGTTTTCCTGTTGACAAGGATCTCTCACCAGGAGCTGGTAGCTTTCTGCAAAGGGAGAAAAAGCAGAACAGGGCAGCCAAGCTGGGTCTTGTGCATGGGCTTTGACTTACAGAATTATTGCTAACTGTGTAGTCTCTGATGGTAGGAAACAGCATTTTGCCCCCAGCCATTTTTCCCAAGATCAGAGCCAAAGTAACTCTGTCTCCTGCTGTTTTGTAGCTGTAGATTCTTAAAGACTGGCATTATTGTAGTCGATGAACAGTTTGCCCCCTTTCAGATGGCTGCAGTAATGACCCACAGGGGAGGCAGTGGTTAGGCAATGCTGACAATGTGACCAGGTGCTGCAACATAAGCATTTCATTAAATATTGAAGCAATGGTTTTCAGTTACAGTGGCAAAAAGGAAATTTGGTCTATGTCCAAATATGTGGCTTTTTTTCTTTCAACCTCTTCTAATCACATTATTTTTTGCATGACCTTTCTCCTGCTAATTAGCTGCTGCCTTGAAAAGCATTGTGGGTAATATATCTAAGGTAATTCAACATTCCACTTTACACACTAGTAATCATTCTTAATGTATGAATGATTTATTTACTGCATATTTTTTCATGATCTTAAAATACGCAAACCACAAAAAACTCTGTCTTTTTTTTTATTACCATACTTCAGATCTACCAAAAAAAATGTGAAAAGAACGTGGATTTCTGTTGGAAAACAACAACAAAAGATTTGCACTACAACCTGTATCATTTCAATGCAAGCTATTGTAACCAAGTAGGAAGGGGTGAGTGCAGTGAGCGTTGTCAGCAGGTGCAAAAGAGGTTTAAAGGCTCATTCCTGTCTTAGATACCTGGGCGTACTGCCTGCTGGGTGTTGTAAAATCAGTTACTCTGTATCATCATGATAGATAGTATTACAAGATGTACAGTGCCTGCTGGTCCTTATGCCCATAGATCTGAGTATAGGGTCAAACACCACCTTTAGGTAAAAAAAACAAGGAAATATTCAAGTCTAAATACATAGCCACCCTTTGAATTTGGAAGCACGTTTTGAAAACAGAAATTGTCAGAACAGTATCAGAAAGGTGTACGTTCTCCTAGGAGCTTGTGTACACCTCCTGTTTCTGGGTTTTTTTTTTTTTAAAAAGGCTGGGGGAAATACTTCAGGAAAACTAGTTTTGAGGGTTTTTATTTTTTGTGTTTGTGCAATCACTTTCCTAACTTTATAAGAAAGACTATTAAGAGCATTATAATGTTTTAATCTGATTTTATGGTGTGATGCAATACATAACTGAATAGTACAGCTGTTATGTACTATATATATCCTATAGTGTATTTTCTAAGCAAGTTGGCAGTTTTCATTATGCTACCTATGTCATTATTAATTATTGTTTATGAAACTATACATAATATTAAATCACTTAAAAGTGCAATCACTTCATTTTTTTAATACAATACATACTCTCTTCTATTCTTCACCGTGTACCAAATACATTTCTATTCAGTACAAACTGTTTCTGTACATGTGACCCTGCCTGTCAAAGCTTTTTTTATAGCTTAAAAATTGTTTACAAAGATGCAGGTGCACAAACAGACAGAAAAATATTTTTGGAAAAAAATCATATTACTCTACTAAGGACTGTGTTTTACATATGCACTGTTAGAGATTTGAGTAAACAGGTCCTGTTCAAAGTTACAATTGTTTGTAGTCTAATTTCAATACTTCATATGGTGAGATAATATTTTTTTGTCTCAGTAAAAGCATTTAAGTGATTTTTAAGAATCATGGGTTGTTTTCTTTTTCCTTTCCTTGAAAGGAGCTTTTTTCTTTTTTTTTTCTGTTAAAGATTCTTTTTTTAAGAAAAGGAAACTACTATTAAAAAAAGGGCAGAGAAAGGAGTAAGACTGCAGTGTGTGTGTGTATATATATAAAGCAAGAAGGGAAATGTGATATCAAGATTGTCTTAATCCATCAGTTCTTTCTTCATTTTACTTTTTAGCTAGTGTTGTGATGCTGAAATCTGGCTATAGTCATAAGAAGGAAAGGCAGCAATTGGTTAAAGCTTCAGGATTATGAAATGCACAAGGCAGCATCTTCTATACTATTGGAAAGAGCAGCTAAAACTGGTAGTGTATTAAAATGTTTACAGTATAAGTATTACAAGATCATGCTTGTGAAATTGCTATGATTATGTATCTTAAAATATGCCCTTTTGAGAACTGGCCTAGTTCTTCACTTACAAGAGCAAGCTAAAATTGGTGAAGTGTCAACAGTCAAATCAACAGTTATTTCAGTAAGAGATCCTGTTTAACTACAGGGATTTCGGAGAAAATGGCATTTGCAGAGTCTGTATTAAAAGATGCAATGAGTCCACAGATGAAGTAGCCTCACAGTGAAAAATTTATTATGGGATGAAAAATGTAGGGTTCCATTCTTGCAGCTATAGAGGTTTTATACACCTAAAGTTGAACCAAATTTAGCTCATGTCCACCTTTTCTGCAAAGCAGGAATTACCATTATAGAACAACTTTCAGATAATACTTATATATTTTTATGTACTTAGGTTTTTATACTATGCTATTTAACATTATATTATTTTAAATTTTGTATTATTTTTTCCTGGTGATTCAGAGCGAGAGTTGAGTTTCAAAACATGGTTTATCCCCCTGCCCCCTACGTCAAAATCCATTCTGGATTCAGCAAGATTAGAGTTCTCCTTTACAATTATAACTTGACAACCACTAAACTCTGATTCACTGCATCACAGCAATGTAATTCGCTTAAACATGTACGTGACTGAAATGAGTAATGCTAGCTGTGATTCTTATCCAAACTTTTAGGGTGCCCGTGATTTGCTCTAGCTTTTATCCTTTAAACAATTCATGCAATGCAAAGGTTCAATATTCTCAATTACTGCTCAGTAGCCAGAGGACTTCCTTTCTGTCACTCCATCGGGGAAGAAATGTTCTAATACATATATGTATATATATATAAACATTTATATTCATATTTTAACTCCCCAGGAAGGTGGCAGGAAATGGAAAATAAAAAGTTGGCTTACATGCAAACTAGGTGCTCTTATTAGGATTATTTTTTGTATGGATATTGGCAAGTCAGCAGAAGGACTTGAGATATTGTGTGAATGTTGTAGAAATGCTTTTGGCTGATCTACTGAAAACTGTGGCAACTTCCTCATCAAAATAAATCATCATATCTACCTGACAGGCACAAGGCATGGTGATCTGCTTTACTTTTTACCAATGGCTTTTACTCTTGAGCCCTGCTAACTTGAGCATTATTGTTAGATCAAGAGGAGGATTTGAGTTGGTCTTTTCTATTAATCTGTGTAAAATTTACTAGTCATGAATGGGTGTCTGTCTTAATGGTGGAGCTTTGTTATCTCTTTGTTTTGTCGATCTTAAGTTTTTACAAGCCATTACCAAGGTATTTGCACAGTAATGGATCAATCACCGCCCTGTCCACCTGCTCAGAATTATCTATCCTTTTAATATATTATTAATGTCTTTGATTTGCAGAGTGGAATATTGCAGAGGCTATTTGTAGCTGTCTGTGTTGTGCACTGAGGGGGAAAAAAGAAAAATAAATGGCTTTATAGAGAGACATTGTCCATGAACAAATATTTTTCATATTGCTGGATTTAGGAAACAAAAAAAATAAATTGAGGACTTTAAGGACCAGAGCTATTTGTATAGTACTAAAAAAAAAAGAGGGGGGCGGTGTAGACTAACAATACTATAAAATGCTGAAGCCTCATCTTGGTTTTAACGTCTCACCTTGCGTTCATATGCCTTTTTAGCACTCATGTAATAAACTTTCAACATTGATGAGTTATGAATGCAGAGAAACCAAGGGGCTGTTTTTTGTCTCAGGGTGCACGTTTGCTGCTTTGCCATTCTTTTACATTTTCATTCTTCATGCTGATGAGTCAGTACAGATTTATATTACCATGTTATTATGGATAGTATAGACTGAGTCTCCTTGAAAGTAATGGCATGTGATTGCTTACCCCATTACTTTCAATGGGACTAAGTCTATGTCATCCTTAGGGACTCTATCCCATTGAAAGTAATAGTCTGAGACTGCCCACATTGTTACTGTGCTTTAAATTGGATTGAATTTATACTGATCTGTAGAGGCCTGCCACAAAAAGTCTCATTTTTAAGAGTTGATAAAAGTTTTTTGCCAGTGGTTGGAAAGTTTAACGGAGTGTTTGAAAGTATGTTTATAACATTAAAAAGATTGTTTTATGTTGTTCGTAGTCCTTAGCGTTTGACCTTAACACAGTCAAAGGAACCCCTACAGTAACACATTTAATGAAGGAGTTTTTCTTCTACTCTCCTTTAATTATTTCTTATATATTTTCATTTTTTAACTTTTAGGAAGACTTCTGTTGTGTTTTAATGACCTCTGTATTATATTCAATAGGGCACTGACAAGGTCCAGTTACTTTCTTACATCTCTACAATACTGCCATTAAAATGTGTGTAAATTATGGTGTATTGTTTTGAGGCAAATGACTCATTGCTACTTCTAATATTGAAAATATATTGTACTTTCTTTAAGTGAAAGTATAATTTCCTGAAGCAGCACCCCTTTATCCTAGTGGCATAGAACCTCTTATTAGGAAAAAAGTTAATGCAAAAATAAATGCATACTCATATTATGGCCCTCCCTCTGATGCCAGCATGTCTATTAAATTTATTTTGAACAAGAGCTTTACTCCTACCCTTACTAATGTTAGGTGCTAATGTCCCCTAGAAAATCAAAGTGCATTTTTTATACTTTTACATTGCCATGAAATGCAACCAGATAAAATGAAATCAATTCCAGAAAGATTAATGTTACAATGATAATGCACTGGATGAACCAGAGAGACTAAACCCCTGGTTTTTCTTAAAGCCTTGATCAGTCCTAAGAAAAGAAAATGTTGACTGATGAAATGAGCAAATTTAGCATAAGAATCAAAAAAGTATATATGCGTCCTTCCCACAGATACGGTATAACAGAAATGACACACGTATATCTCAACTATGTGTTCTACCCACTTCCACTAAATGCAAGCTGTAGAATAAATACACAGTACACACCCTATTTAATCTATAATGCATCATACAACATCATATGAGAAATGCACCTTTCTTTTTAGGTAATCACTGTGACATAATTTATTTCAAAAGAGATCACAGCGCCACAGCTGTTACTAGTGATTTAGTAATTGAATCATCATCAGCATTTTATACATACTCATATTTATTAAAACCCTTCAGAAGCATTAGAACACATTTCAGTCCTTTGGAATGAATGAAAAACGTGTCTTTGAAGGGGCAGTATAGACTTTGTTTTATGTTTATTGGAGACTGCAGTATGGTCAAATGTCATAGCCAGTCACAACTCACTGTAACTCAGGCAAATAAAACATGCATATAGCCTTCTACCCACA
Organism: Gavia stellata; assembly: GCF_030936135.1. Classification (NCBI taxonomy): domain Eukaryota; kingdom Metazoa; phylum Chordata; class Aves; order Gaviiformes; family Gaviidae; genus Gavia; species Gavia stellata. The sequence goes on along the minus strand of NC_082616.1, from coordinate 10,223,745 downwards.
GCATAATATACCTTCTTTCATCATCATCATTATTGTAATATTCCCACATGTCACTTCATGTAATGATCTGAGCATGTATACATGTACATGGATAATATGCAGGTGTATATTTTTAATATGCACTAATATGCTTGTATCCTTCTATTTATTGAATGCTTATACAGTATCAAGATTGTTGTAATATTTTTTCCTGTATTACTTTAGCAACATCTATATTTTTAATCCAAAGTGGAGGTTGATTGTCTTACGTGCACTACGTATGTGAAGAACTGTTTCTTGCTGTGGGTTCTTTATGTAGTGGGAGCATAACTGACAACTAACTGGTTTAAGAGGAGGGCTTCAGAAAAATGTATACACTTTTACAGTAGGACTGTTGTTGTAGTTGCCCTCTGGATGTGAGAGACAGAAGGATTAGGTTATCTCACTTACCAAATGAGTTGATATAACCAAGAATTGAACATTTCCACTTTTTCAAACTGTATCAGCTGGTTAAATAAAACGTATTCTTTCTCCTTACGAATGCTCCTTCCCTTATATTTTTATGCACATTGCAATTTAAAGAAATACTTTATAGGTGTGTATGCAGATGGCTGTAAGGAATTAGGTGATTATTTATAAATGTTGTGGCAGAGAGGGATCTAAAGGAGGGATTTGAGAGAGGAGATTGTGGCCTTGCAGTCTGGGAGTTGTCATAGCTATCAAAGCTACATAGGCTGCCAGCGATGCATTAAAATGTGAGTAGATGGATGGGGAAGAGGCAGAGTTGTGAAGTTCCATCAAAGAAAGGGCAAAATGCTTTAATTTCTGGTGATGATGCCAGGGAAACTGCTGGAGTGATTCAGAGAAAGTCTTAATGAGTTCATAATGATGGATAAGAAACATGATCTCAAATGCCATGCTTGAGATTTGTTTCAGGAGTTTGTAAGTCACTGGGAGTGGGTAAGACTGGCCTGGAGATGCTGGAAACCATTGCAGTAACCTGAGCCCTGAGGAACTGCAGAAATGGCAAATGTGATCAGTGACTTCAGATTTGGGATACCCAATTCAGGTGCTCTCAAAAGGTGCCATTTTCCTGAAAGTGCTGATCCCTCCTCAAAAATCAGGAGCAGTAATAGCATTTTTGATTGTGCCCCTAAAATTTGAGGTATGCGAAATCAGTAGCCACTTCAAAAAGTTTTAAGTGTTCCTTGTGTTAAGTAAAACTGATGACTACTGAAATTTGGGTTTCAATCCAGAAGGAAATAAGGAAATGCTGTTATTTATTTTAGACTAGCACTTTGGTGTATGCATATATATACACTTATGCACAGGTGTACCATTTTAGAGTCATCAAAAATTTATTTTCCACCCTAAATGCTCTATAACTGCTTAGTCTCTTAAACTCTTCTCAGAGGGGCAAATGCTTCTTTCAACCAGCAGTCACACTCTCCTTGTAACAGCAGTCGTTTCCCTAAATACATGGGGCCCTGTGGGGCCAGATCCTGCTGTTCCTCTGGAAAAGTACAGCGTTACTTCACATGCAGTCTGCTTTGAAATGAATGGCCCAAGATGAAGAAAACTTTCTATGGAGAACCTCTGTCTGCAGTTAGAATATTCCTATACATGCCCATTGTTTCTCTCTTTAAAACTAGGGGTTGCCTGGGGTGAACAACAGGACATTTCATCCGAATGGAGCGGGCAGCATCTCTGGTGAGCCCATTTATGGTGCGGTCTGCCATGGACCCCTTCTCTCGGTGAAGAACCTCTGTATCATGATGGTCAATGCTTTTGATGGTTCTCGCTAGGGTGTCTAGTATGGTCCCATAGATCTCTGAGCTTTATTTGTATTCCCAAAGATGAGGTGTGACATCTTCAATGTTAAAAAGGGCTGTTTCCTTTCTTTGTTCTTAGCTTATGACAAAAAGTGATAGCACTGTATTATGCTATTTCACTGTTGTATTCAAGTGATGATATCTTGTCATGATGCCCTTGCCTGGAAGGTATCTGGTCACAAACGCTTGCTCTTTCCTGGGCCCAGGTTCTTTTCCTGCAGCTCTACACAATGCGCTACAGGAGGTAAGCTACCCCCTTAGAGCTGTTGAAATAGCCTGAGCACAAGGCTATTTTGACTAATGCTTTTTTTTCTTGAAAGGTATTGGTATTTCATGCAGTGTGTGAGATGCAAAGCTGTGTGACAAGCCCTGTCCATCTATGAGATGGGAGAGATGTACATTTTGTGGGCGCAGTGGCTCTCATACTGTAGTGTATATAGTAGTTAACAAATGGGATAGCCTTATTGTGGCTATAAGGGCCTCATGCAGACTCCTAAGCTGCGAGCTACTCTTTTTGTCTACAGTCTCTCTTTGTAATGATGGATCCCAAGAAGTGGACTGGAAGATTGAGAGGGAGATGAGTATTACAGGGTTCCTGCTGAATGCCGTGTCTTTTAGGATGTTAGGACTTGTCCTTTAGGACAAATGTGTGCTATGCTGTTCACAGATAGTATTGTTGTAAGCAGCAGGTGAAAGGATTACCGTCTGGCCTCACGTTTCTGTGGGTCTAACGATGTCAGTGGTGTCTGGGAGCTGCTGCCTCTGCTGAGCCTGTACACCCAGTTTCGCAGGCAGGATTGATGGGAGCCAGTCATCCTCCCCGAAATGTGCTGGGGGCACCTCCATTTGTCTCCAGCCTGTGTCCTGGGTTGTACCTGCGGTGTCCAGAAACACCCACCATTTCCTGACCTGGCTGTTTTATGTACAATGTACTTTGATCCTTTGTCTCCTTCATAAAAAGCAGCTGAAAGAACCAAGTGTGAGGAGGATTAGTGCCCACAATTAATATTATATTAATGCCATGCTGAATGGCATCCAGCAGTAGCGTAACATCCTAAAGTGATCTTAAAATCACAAGATCTAGGAATTGTATAGCAAAACTGTGCAGCAACAAATAACCATGCACAGCCTTTACTTTTAGGGTTTTTAACTTTTAACACCATAGTTACCATATGACATAAGCCAGAAATGCGCGACTAGCATTTAAATGATTTGTTGTGGTGATGCATGTAACAAACAGGAGATAGGTGTAGTGGAATCAAACAAATTTTGAGAAGTTGTTTCAGTTGTGATTTTTCTTTGTTGCTGTTGTATATATGTATATATTTTATATATATTATATATTTATAAAACCTTGGCAATTTCAAGTTAAGGCAGGTGTTACCTTTAATTTATCGCTAGATAGAAAGCAGACTTATTTTTGTACTCAGAGGATTTATTCAACTTAACTCTGTAATTGCTAGCAATATATGAGCTCATTATATTACAATTTAGTACAGTTAGTACCAGCTGTTATGGAGTTAATGGCAGAGCTGGTAAAAATGACATAAAGCACATAGTACATTTAACATGGATTTAATAACAACATGAAAAACACTTTTTTCTGAATCATTGTCCATATTAAATTGTAAAATATCATATGGTTATTTTATCAGTATGATACTAAAGGAGGACTCACTTGCTTTGACAAAGTACACTGTTTGATGTGAAAGGCTCTACCTCAAATAACTGCACTCCTTATGTGTTACAATAATTTTGCAATATGTTTTGAAACAGTTTGAAAGTAGCAGTTCTTCAAGGTTTTTTTTCAAGGCTTTGTGACTAACATGGGGGAAAAAATCTGTCAAAGTGGGGGCCTTGTTTGCCTTTATTTTTTTTTTTCCTCTTGGCATACTAAAATGGGATTGGCTAATGACATATTTTTAGTGGACTGGGAAAGTATATCCCAACCTTCATTTACCCTGTGATGGGGTAATAAGATAACAGGCCTGACAGAAAGATTAGCTGAGAAGTCATCTTTCTGCTCTACCTACTCCTGAAAAGTATCAGAAGTAAAGGCCTCTTCCCTCAGATCTTTATTCTTATAGGAAGTCCCCCTCAAGTGTATATGATTGCAGATTAAACTTCTAACTGCATACATGTTATTGCTATATGTCTTGTGAATTTAAGCTCATATTCACACTGTGTGCTCTGGGTTTTTTGGGAGGATTAAATAAAAAAAAAAAATCCAATTTAGAAAATCCTAAAAGGAGCAGAATCGCCAAAGAAGAATTTTAACAAGTGATAATACTTGTAAGAGCATATTTGCTTTGAGAAAGGGAGAATAGATTTCTTTTTTTTTTTTTTAAAGACTCCAAAGTCCTGTTGAAGGTCCCATCAGTTGTCAGTCGCATGTACTAGCAAAAAGTAACCACTGGAGAAGCTAAGGTCACAGCCCAGGAAGGTATTTAGAATGACCAACAGTATGTTTATTTGGGAGGAGTATCCATGTGTAGCAATAGATATATGCCTAACATTTAGATAGTGACTTCAGTGTATGTATATGCATAACGTAAGTTAAATTTAAACACTTGAAATGGTCTTTAAGGTGGGCAGATGTTTGTAAGGAAATGCTATTTAAAAAATGGAAAACAAATGTTTCATGGTTTTGCAATATCTCTTCTGTCTGTGAGAAGTTGCAAGAGATTGTTTATATCTCTCTAAAAAGATTCCTTAGTCACTCAGTTGAACCATTTTATTTTTTTGTCTCTTTTTTTTTTAAACTTCTCCTTCTTGTCTCTTCTTACCTGTATCCTGGAGGTATTTGAACTACTGTGAAATGAGGGGTCTTTTATTGCCCTGAATGTGGCAAGATTTGCGACTTTTCTAGTAAGTTGTGACAGTATGTTCCACACCCATGGCCCTTTTGGCAAAAAAAATCTGGGTCTCCTATTCATCGCAGACATAACTGTTGTTGCTTTAAAATTTTATTATTACTCATGATAGCATTTGCATTGTTGGAAATCAAGCATTAAAATATCATGAGGTAGGGCTGCAAATCACCTGATTTTTTTTTTTTAAGTGAATACATTGTTGGTGTTGGATTTTTTGCCTTCTCTTTTTTAACTCTCTGAGATACATACCTACTTACAGTCTTTCTGTGTAACCAGGAAGGATGAAAATTTTCTACTTTTTTCTTCCCTTTTTAAAGGAAAAATATTATTTCTTGATAACATACATATTCCAACAAGAACATATAGGTTAATGTGGTATTTTTGCAGAGGGACACCAGCTGGGTTCTGCGTGTGCTCACGCTAGTGTGCACACTAACGTGTGTGCAAGTCATGTCTGAACCAGGTGCTGTATGACTGTGCTTGGTGAAGTACTGAGCCCAGACAAACAAACTGGTCAGTCTGCCACAAGACAGACAGTCATACCCCAGGGAAAAGAGCAAATATTGTGAAGTTCACTGTTTATTCACAAGAGTTTATAACGATGTGCTTATTAGGAGAGGTCCTGTTTGAAAAGGGCAAGTATTCTTTGCTGCACTCTCAGCCTGACATATGATGGTAGGCCTTGAAGATCAAGGTTAGGAGACTGAATCTGAATTGCTCTTCCGAGGAGATCTGGGGTGCTACATTCATACCAGCTTGTCCTCTAAGTAGGCAGGCTGCCACATTCAATACAAGCTGGAGCTTTTTCCATATGAAGAAGTTTTCAGTGACATGAAGTCATATCTTCAGAATTAAAAAATGGTCCTTGCCAGAGACTGAGGGGTTCAGTTTGGCTTCTGCTAAGACAGATTTTTAACTATGTTTTAATTAGCTTAGTACATGTTTTCATTTATCATATTGTGCTGAGTACATCTAGTATTAGAGATCTGAAGAACATGATGTGAGATTGCACTTAGGTTAAAACAATGAAAAGCTAATTAGATGAAATAACTATAATGTATTAATATTTATGTGTTATATTATGTAGGTTCTGGAAGTTGGGTTAATCTAAAATGGTGCTTAATAGAATTGCAAGTGCTGTCTGACTCCTTCATACAGTCTGTGGGGAATCGACATGGGATTTTGCTGGAAATCCAGGAAATCTGCATTAGTGTAATGTTTCCTGCTGAGAGGGATTCTGTAGAGCAGGGGGGAATACCCAGTACTTTAGTGCCACTCCCTGTTATTTACATAGGAATGCCATTCCCTGCCTGTTCTAGTTCACTTGAAAAAGCCGTTGTCAGTAATGGAGAATAACAGGCATTTTTTCTTCTGTCCATGAATATGGTGCTTTTAAAATATGGGGGGGGAGGATCTTAGGAGATCTTTAGAGAAGGCCAGATTCTGCATCACTGAGACAGTGGGAGTTTGGGTTTTAGCAGCAATGAGAGCAGGATTAGCCAGGCAGTGAAAAGGGATCATCTCTTTCTATTTACTGGTTAAAATTATTTTTGGGTGGCGTTCAGTTGGTGCCTGTGAACTTACACCAGGCATGAATTTGCCTCACTCAACCTCTTGTGCAAATGTGCACTCTCATTCCACCTGGAAACATCTAGATCTCTACAGCTCCGACTGTTATAGTATGGATAAGACCACAGGATTGGTGCGCGAGATTCACCTCCTGTTCTCAGGACAATTAACTGCCAAAATTTGTTGGTGTTCCTGGCTTTGTCTTGGGATGAGCAATTGCATGAATGGCTCTTCCCATTACACAAAACAAACTGGCAAGGCAGGGTTTTTAAAATTTATTTTATTTTTTATTTAATTTTGCCCCCCTTCCCCATAGCCTGTAGTAACACCTGCTCTTCCTTGTCACAGTCCATGTAGAAAACTTCAGGAGTGTGGAGGAGATTGTGTTGATGTGTGCTGTGGGCCAGTTTAATTCTTTAGCAGTAAAAGGTACTCCCAGTCAAAGATTTCATTGGTCTGTTGTTTGAATTCTTAGGGTTGTGGGGTTTTTGTTTGGTGTGTGGTGGTTTGTGGTGGGTTTTTTTGTTTGTTTTTTTTACATAGCCATATTCTCCCAGACTACTGAAGACTGAAATGATAACTTTTTCCAAATACCTGTAACCCAGCAGTTGTTTCATTCATTTTCAGGAAAAAATACTGGAGGTTACCTCCAGATTTCCTTTATGCCCTGTAACCATCTTGTTCATGGGCATTTACATTAAAAAAGAATTTTAAAAATATTTGCTTTTTCTTGTTTTGACGATGTAATTCTGACCCTTGAAATAGGGCCATTTCTGTAACTGGTGATAGGAGTCTGACTTCAGAATTTTTCACTTGCTTGTAAGAATGAAGCTGTTGATAGCTCTAGTTAGACGAACACTGAGTATGTTTATATATAAATGGATTCATTGCTATTCATGTTTTCAGATTCTTGAACATCTTTAAAAAATGTTCTGCAATATTACTTTGAAGAAATAGCACTCTCAATAAAAACGTTGAAGCTATAAATGGAGATAATCTTCCACAATTCTTGTTTGAAAAGCATAGAGAAAAGAACGCTGTGTAAATGCAACTGTGTCTCGGACCTTTAGATTGCCTCACAGCTCAGAAACCTTTACCACTCTAACACAGCAGCAGTGATTTGGAAGGGTATTTTAATTTTTGGCATGCACATCATCACACCAAGTGAAGATAAAGAAGATTTAGATCTTGGCTATTATAGTCTAAGCAGGCTACCAGTATGTCTTTGTGAATCGGGTGCATTTTGAATCGTCTCCCTGCCAGCACAGATTCCAACCATGTATTATATTTCACTGACACTTGTAAAAAGTGTCAGTATTTTGTTCTAGAAAATATTTCTCCTCTAAATTATTTTTGCATATTGTTTCCATTAAAAAAGGATGAAAGCATTGTTTTGCAAACCCATGCTTGCGATTTGTCTGGTAGTATCACAAATAACAGTATTTTAAAATGTTTTTTTGAATAGGCTATAGGATAATTTTCCCTCCCTGTTTCTTAGAAGACATAATTATATTATTACGAATCAAAGTAATAGAAGCCATGAATAAAAAAAATTCTTAAAAATAGTACCTAGCTTGCATTTAAAAAATGCAAACTACTGATTTAATTAAAAATACATGTCTTGGGATGCATATTACTTTAAACTTTGGAGCACTAAATGATTGTAGACTTGCATGTATACAGCGTATGGCTTTTTGGGGCAGAGTAGACTTTTACATAGAATAATTCTGGAAATATAGCTATCAAATTATTTTAAAACAGAAAACTAAGCAAGTGTATGTATGTGCATATGTTTGAGCATGCATGAGTGTAAACAGCATATTTGTAAGCAAAAATGTATGTAAGGTGCATATATGCAGATGAAATTTTATCATAAATATGCAGGTTATAATCTGAAATGTGCATAGTATACATGCATTATGCAAATATATGTGTATTCTATATCAGATAGAAGTGTGACCGCTATGAAACAGAAAGCATATGGCATCTCAGTTCTGCCTAATATTGTCAGGCTCGGGAGTTAATTTAGGACACTTGATGTGAATGCTTATTTTTTTTGCTTATAGCATGTCACATTTTGGATGATGCATAACCACATTGGCAGAAAAATACATTTAAATGTTTTGGATATCTTTGTCAGTGGGAGTTTTGTCAGCTAATAAAGATTGTGTGTTTTGGCCCTAACTCTGTTAAAAATAAATTACATTTTTTTTGTCTAATGTAAAATTAAAATGAATAAACATCATAAAGCTGAAACCTATCCTAGTGGCTGTTTGAAAATTCCAGAGATGTGGCACTAGGGAGCGACCATCATTCCAGTGCAAAATGTGCCGAGCTATTTTCAATGGAAAATGAAGAGCAGAAATAGAAGACTGAAATAACAATAGGCTGATTGCTTTCATTTTTTTGTGTAGTTTAACATTGCATTAAAAAGAACAACTGAGTTTCTACATTTTTGCTATTTTCTTGTCATGGATATATTAGCATTACATGATGCATACTAATTATAAAGTTGGCTGTAACAAGAGTTCCTCTTGTGAATCCATTTAAGAACTGATTGTTTACTATCTTTTTCTGTAAGTATAAAATTTTAATTATGCCACTGACAGGAACTGTGCGTGATACAGTGCTCTACATTTATCACTGGGAGAGGGCCAGTTGCAGAGCTGTTTGACTTTGGAGAAATCCTGATGCGCTTGCAATGTTGAGCAGCAGGTGCCACATTATTATGTACAGAAAAGCAATTAGGAAGCATATTGGATGAATGGGGAGTGCATTAATATTAGCAAGTACATTTGTCAGTGGTTTTGATGCGAGTCTTTTTCTTTTCTTTATGCAACATTAAGATTGTGGCTCTCATAAATTCTCCCCTTAAATTGCCATCTGTTCCCTTGTCATGCAGTAGTGAGGTAGAGAAAAGTTTTCTTGACAAAATGAAAAGAATTTCTTTTATTTAAAGTAGAAGCAAAGGAGCCTACACAAAGTGGCAGAATTGTAGGTTATGCAATTGAGCTTTGTATGTGTTAAGTAATTACTGCTGAATGTAACATTAGCTATGGAACAGTTAGGGTATTTTTTCCCTTCCCCCTTCTAGATTGCAGTTTTCCAATTATTTAATGTATTTTAAAAATCTGGTATGAAACAGTTTTGATTAAAACTGTATGAAAAGGCTGACAGCTCAAACCGGGTGTTACTCCAGGGTTTTAGTGGGCATCAGGAGCGTGCTTTCGAAGTGCATCTCCAGTTGGCCTCACAATCCCACGCTTCGGTTTGCGGTGCAGAGCAGTTTGGACTGGCCATGAACCACATGAAACTAAGCATGCAGGTAGACTCTGCCTATGTGTGTGTACCACTAACAGGCATTCAGTTTTGAGACCAAACGGTTCTCAAGTAAACGCCCCAAAATGTGTGGGGGCATCAGCTGTTGCACCCTAGAGAGCTGCCTTTTGTGGACTGCGATACCTGCTAATGTAGATGTGGCTGCCATATCCCAGTCTTGAAGACATTATGTAAAGCTCTTCTGGTAACTTCAGTGGGTATTTTATCTGAGCAGTCCCTAGAGCAGAGACTGTAAGCAACAATGATCCTCTATTGCTATCTTCAAAACCAGGGAGACAAAGTATGTCAGAGCTGTGTTCAGGCTGTGAACCAGTGATGTCCGGGCAAACTGCTCCAGGACTTCAGTTGTTGAACTCTGTATCAAACACTATTTATTTTAGAACAGGCTTTATTTTATGGCAATTTTAAAACTTCTGCTTATTGTTCTGGCAAGGATATTTGTCTTGAGGGAATATTGGCATGTGTCTCTGAGAAAGTAGCTACCTTAACAGGAAGGTTGGAAAACATCAAAAAAGAAAGGCAGAAAGCAATTTTTAAAAAAGCTGATACAAAAAAAGTACAAATATTGTGCTTTTATGGAGACATGCAGGAAAGAGAACGTATTTCTGGGGCCCTTTTTTTTCAAAAAAATCATGTAAGAAGGAATGCCACTCTCCTATGTACATTGTGTTTCTTTTGCCCTTCACTGTAAATATGTTTATTTTGATGATTGCCAAGTGATGTAAAACCGCAATCACTCATGGCCTAGACAGGGCAAAACACTACAAAGACTTCTCTCCTGACAACTGCTGTTTTCATGTTGCAGTTCAGTCTTTTGTGTGTGTTTGCATTTATGGAGAAAGAGTGGTTCAGCCTATTTGGGCTACCTACTCTATTTCTGTGCCAGCCAGCACTTAGGGGGAATAAATCCCCAAGATGATTTGTTATTAAAAAGTGCAATGTCAATTCTAGCAGACAACTTAAGTAAACCAGTCCTACTTCTGAACTGTATCAGTAACGGAACTTAACATCTTTTCCTTTGCTCATCTCCCTGTTGAGTAAACTCTTCAAAGCCCAAGACAATCTGTTTTAGAAATACTATGAAGTGAAGAACGAGCAGCATGAGCTACAAGTGGCGGCAGCAGCAGTTCCAGTGATACTTTTATAGAGTTGGATTGTGACTGCCAGCTTGGCTGGTTACGGATTAGCTCAACTGGCAGGCTGTCTGAACAAAAAGTAATGCTTTTCTGGGGGATTAAGCCCTAACTCTTTGGCTGTTTCTTTACTATTTCTGCTCTCTACTTGGCTAATTATGTAAAAAAGCAGGTTGTTCTTCCTGTGTGGCAGACCTGTTTGATTTCTATTCCCCTCATCCAGTTGTGGGTCATTCGCAGAGAAGTCCCTGTCCCAGGATGCTGGCTGGCCCTACGCTGTTCTCTCTGAAACAAGAGTCTGTATCTGTTTCTGCCATTTTTTCTTTAGGCCTTTTATCTTTGTTCACAATTAGTCTACCTCACATGTCCTCAATCACTACCTAGTCTTTACACACCATAAGGCTGTTCGCTTCCCCTCCGTTCCAAACTTTTTTCCTAACAGCATCTTTCTCTCACCCTCTGGTGCATTGTTTCTCTCTATTCTGTCAATAGACAATAACAGTTCTTACTCTTTGTGTATGCATTCCTGTTGCTCGTAATGTCATTACGAAGATCTGATTTTTGTCATTTTCTGCAGTTGCTCTTTCCCCTCCCATTTCACAGAATGTACACAGGCTTCCTGATCTCCCTATGCTGCCAGATTAAATCTCTCATACTAGTTTCTGTATTTTCCTTGTACCCAGCACACTGCAACCCCTTCAGTTCAGATATAGCTCATCATACATGAACAGATTGCATCTGTTCAAAAAGAGCCCCAATCCACATAGTATTCATTTAAACAGCATTGATAGTAGTGAATTCATTTGAGATTCATATGGATGTCATATACTGTGAGTTACAGTGTAAGCATCAGTTAATGGACACTCGCAGTAAAGTGTTCCCTATCAAATAATACATCACTGAGCTACATGAAGTGGTTTATGTATTTTTTTTCTTCTATGATTTCATCATGGCTAAGGAAGGTTTCTAACAGTATGATTGCCTGGCCTTGTAGGATATTTCTTTAGCAACCAGCATTGCTTAATGTTTTATTGATGTATTTTTAAATAATTTATCTTTAAACCTTTGTTTAATGGATGTATTTTTATTCAGAATTTGATACCAGAGAAGGTAGGTCTGACACTTTGTGTTTGTACTCTGACAATATTTTTCTTGTAAACTTTTTTAGCTCTCTTTAAAGAGTATTTTTACATTTTTCATCTCTATTTTTAATTACACAGTCTATCATTTCAAGTGGTTTGTACTGATATTTAACAAGTGTATTAGGCAATGTGAGCAACAGTTTATTTTTCTTCAGATGTATTTCAATTTCCACTAAATGTGATAAATATAAAAATAAACAATAGCTGCTTAGGGCACTATCATTAAAATCCTAGGCATCTCCTATAAAAGGTATTCATGCTAATAGTGAAATATTCTATAGGTGGGATTTCCAAAAGCAGTCATTGTTTCCCAAAGCCTATTCTCACTGAAATGGGGCCAACACTAGAAAGTTCTGATAATTATTCACACTTGAAATTTGTAGGTTAAAGTATATTCGAAATTTTTTGAGTGCTACCAACGTCTTCTGGATTATATGTGGTAAGCGTTTACTCTTCAGTTGGGTGATGTCCTGCTTGCTTTCCAAAGCACCTTCATTGGCTCTGCATAGCTTTTTCCCCATAGTTGGTGCAGCAGTGGGGCACGAGACGGGGGGACTGTGGGGTTGTCATCCCTGGCAACGAGATATGGTGGGGCTCCTGCACTCCCCAGGAGCTGGGCGTAGGCTCAGGTGTGGGATGAAGAGAAGCATGTTTGTGGCCTGTGTGCACCGGAATTAAAAGGTACAGTGAAACTGTATTGGTAAATGGATATACATGAATAGGAAAGATGAGAGAGAAACATAGTATCTTCTAGAGGAAATCTCTTCATTAGTGATATGGATCTGAATTCTCAGAATAGGTTTTCTACCTTGAAAAATGCACAGAGAATAACAAATATATTCTGTATTTTTTTACATTTATGATATTCTTGTGCTTTGCCAGTGTTTCTGCTAGCTTTCTGTGTATTTAGCCTTCTGAACATTTCAGGCAGTATTTAAAATACAAGTAAGAAATACAAGACTGAGCTGATGTTTTGGGCATAGCTTGCTGTAAAAATATGAACATACACTTATTATACTCTCTAAATTTTAAAAATTGAAACAAATTTAAAAAGTGCTGTCCAGCCTGTATTTTTGCCATATTTTATTCAGTAGACATTCACGACATCACCTATTGTACAACTTGGCTATGTTTGAACTAAAGCCCCATCTTAAGACAACACTTTGATGTGGGTGTTTCTTTAAGTCTTAAAGGCACACACTGCACCATCAAAGCTACATGTGAACTTTAGGGTATTTACCTTGCTTAATGAGAAATGTTTTCCACATTTTTTCACCGTGACATTTTTGTACTGCACAATGTTTCTGTGTGTTCTTTTTCTATTTAAAATTTAAAGAGCTACATTTGGGAGAGGAACAATGTAGGTAAGAGACCCCTGGAGTGTGTCTGATGTGATAGTTCTCTTCTGTGGCACCATTTTTCCTCCTGCTGTGGGAGAGCTAAATGATAGTGCCTTATACCTTACTGAATAAAGCCCAACACTGTTTCCAGCTGTGAACATGTGATCAGGTTTTGTGTTTGATTTTTGCACGCAAGTATACTACTGCAAGCATACCCGCACACTCCTATGCAAACACTCCGTGTGGGAATTATTGTTGACTCAGTCATTAATCTACCGTCAATTAATCACATTAAATATTAAGGTGCCTTTCTGTGCAGAGAGGTACGACAGCCTTTTCTGTTACCTTGGTGGAGAATTGCTACATGACCAATTTACTTTCTGGCTAAGGATGTTGAAAGATGTGTTGAGATATGTTGTTATATGAAAGCTGAGCAGAACACTATTGTCTGATCCTGAAACCCTCTGAGGATTACTCAATAATCCTGTTGATATTGTTGGGAATAACGGTTGTGGGAGCTAGCTCCTAATTGTTACATATGTACCAAAAGTAACATAAGGTTTATTCTAGTCTTTCATGAGTGTTTTTTTTTTAAATGCAGTTTATCTTTTCAACACTGCTCATAAAACATAAGTGTTCATTCTCTGGACAGACCATGACTTGTATTTCAATGCTATGATGGTGGCTGACTACATTTCTTACTTAACCAAAAGGTTAACCAAATTAAAATCATGCCTTTTATTTTTATCCCCAAAATGAGGTCCATTGTTGTGAAAGCTGAAGACCTGCACTTGCATTCTTCAAGAGTGTGGCATGTCATGTTGTTTGTTAAACACCCAGAACTCATAATATCCTTCTCTCTGGCTCACTGAACAGCAGAAAAAAATGGGTCCTGAAGGAATACATTCAGAGACAAAGAAGAAAAGTTATTTTATTTTTAGTGATCAGATGGCATAATTGTTGGTTGGCGTTAAGTGGCTCTGAATATGAGGGGAGGGAGGATTAATTTCTGAGTAAATGAGCAACATCTGAAATCACCAGAGGGGCCTGATCCTTTTAGCACCAGCGATGGTGTAGTTGTGCCATTGATTTTTTTTTTAATATATTTATTTTATTTTAAGAAAAGAAAAAGCTAGCAGCTGTCATGAAAGACTTCTGCTCCTCAGAGTGAAGCAGCTTGCTCCCTGCAGGCTTGCTGGATCTCAGTGAGTGCGACGACTTGTACTTTCAAGACTGTTTGCCAGGCTTTGTATTATGCACTCGTAGACAGACACCCCTGAGTTCAAGTAATGCTGAGGACGTGACGGATCCCTGTCAACAGAAGATGAGATCGCTCACAGTAGAGGACAAACGAGGCTCATGGTTCATGATTTCAGCTTGTTTTCGTGGTGCTGGCCATTAGCATTGGTTAAGTGTGGATTTTACATTTTTTGTGCCTTTTTCCTTTTGTTACATGATGACGATGGATGGTTTTGAACTTTGCAGCAATTGGAGATGGCTGTAGGGGTTGTATTTTCAAATTGAAAGGAGTGTTTGCTTTTGTGAGAAAATCCAGGTTTGGAAAGCTCGCGATAGAAGTAGAAGTGTAAAATCAGCAGATCCCCAAAGGTAGCAATAGCAGCAAGGACATAAAATAGCAGCGATCTGTACACACCTATCACAGAAGAGGTTGCAGTGCTACAACGAGGTCCAGGTGGACCACTCCATCCCCACATCCACCTTGGATGTTTGCAGGACCAGAATCTGGTCTCGGAAGTTGGAGGCAGGCAAACAAAACAAAATGTGGCATGAGCCCTGTGAGCCACTGACCAACAACGTCCATCCTCTGCTAATTAAAAGGATTAAATATTCCTTCCGCAACTGCTGAAGGAATGTATTATGCACTTCAGGCATGAGAGGAAATAACAGAGTAAAAGCAACAAGCAGCTCTGGCAGGGGTGGAGTGAGGGCTCTGGGCAGCAGGTGCACTTGGCGAGAGGGTGGAAAGAAAATGCTGTGGCTTTGGCAGCTGCTGTTCAGTATATGCACAATATGTAGTCAGGGTAGAGCTGGTGACAGACTGTTACTGGAGCACAGCAGCATACCAGCATGAGTGCTGAATGGTTCTCCGATTCACCATTGCCTTTCCCTTTGTATTGTCATTCACACCTGTGCAAATGAGTGCACAGCAGATGTAGCGGGTGCTACACCACAATATAACAGCAGTGTTTTACACCCACTAATCACTTATGAATATCTCTGTGCAAAGTGCTATGCCACACCTATGCAAGGGACCTGACAGTCAGGTAAGAATAGGAGAAAGGATGATTGAGGACATGCAGGGCAAAAGGCTTTTTTAATCTTTTTTCCTTTCATAGGGATTTGCTTGTGTGCTTGGTGTTTTATTGGTTAGCGAGACTATCTTCATTCTTTTAGCCTGAGCTCAGATATTTGGGAGGCTTTGGAAGGCTTCCAGCAGAAAATTAGAACTTCTGGATCTGGACCCAGTCGCTGTTAACATCAGCATCAAGACTCCTACTCACTTTGTAGGAACTGAATCACACTCTTGACCTGTTTGTAGCTGTCAGCACTGTCTGTGTCTGGCAGATGCAGTCTTTATAGCAGCAGAAGAAAAATTATTTCTACCAAGACCATCTCTGAAGAAAGCAGAAGCAATGGAGCCCAAGAAAACAGTCACAATGTTTGTATTCGTAGTAATAAACTGGAACATAGTGGAAGAAACAAGACAGATGTTGCAAGAGGTAGCACGAATCACTGCATGGTCAGAATTAAGTGTTTTCTTCCTTATGAAGTAGCATTTGGCTGCAATTTTATTCTTTTCTCCTGCGTACTTATGAGAGACTTTATTCCAGATTCCCAGACTCTTAGGGCTACCAAGATATATGCAATAACATCATTAAAAAACAACCAACACCCCTACTTTTCTCTGTCCTTTAGATAAGAGATTAACTTCAGCTTTCACACTGTTGTTCAGCGCAGAATTCCCTTGTGCTGAGCAGCTGGGTTAGGCTTTGCACCATGAGGCCAGTTTTTGACACATGGCACCTCATTTTTGGGTTTCCTAAATATCTCCAATTGAGTTGAATAGAGCTGCTGTCACTCATCAAGCTGCCTGTGTTCCAAAGCATGTCTCTCAAGGCACTAAGTGCTTAAATAAGCACTTGGTATGCAGTTGCTTTCTTAGATGCATGTACTTAGTTGCAGTTAGTAATATCATACGTGGATGATAAAATGTTCCTTGCCCTTTAGACAAACTGTTTCACATGTCACTATTTCAAAGATTTTGTGTGTTTGCCCGGAAAGCAAGAGAGCACCACTACTCTTTGTCACTTTTGGTGGTCTCTGGACAGATCCACATGCGCAATCATGGCTTACCATGTAAATCCAGTTTATTGCGGAAATAGCAGTACTTAATAATTACTTCAGAGGCCCTCTTAAAACCCTTTCTGAAGTCTTCATTTAAAGCAAGCGGAGTATAAAATGGGTTTCTCAAGAAAATCAGCACCTTAAAAAACCCCCCCAAAACATGTCTGTCAAGAACCCGGAGAATTAATTTATAGCTCAGAAAAATGACTGTCTGGCCTGCATATGTGGAAAAAGGCTTCAGTTTGTGTGTGGTCACTACCAGTTGGCGTCTGACAAGTCGACTGAACTCCTGCCTTCTCAAAGGGAGTGCTTTAAAACTGCCTCAATTTGGAAGCAAAGTTGCATGTACTGTTTGACAACTGAAGCATTTCAGTTGTCTTCCATCTTTATAAGTAACATGTAATTAGCAATTAATTTTTTTCTAGAACTTTCAGGGAAAACCCGCAGCAGGGAGCTTGCAATTGGTGAAATTTAGTCATTAGATTTATATACTGGATTTTGCTCTAACTTAAATCACTAGTGTGAAAGCATTGCTTAAATGGTGTAGGAGGACTGGGCTAGGTAAAAAAATAAGGGTCAAGTTGTTGAAGATTATTAGAGAAGTGAAGTGTAAGACTTGTGTTATCTTGGTATTGAATAATTTTTCCCGGGCTGGGGACCTAATGGATCCTGATGCCTTTGTAACATTTTGTGGATTGCCAAAACAAGCTTTGAACGTGCCAAAACACCTCTTAATTATTTAATGTCTGAGTTTATTTTTTGTTGAAAAATCTGTGTCTCTGACAGCCGACTGACAACAACAAGTGAAATAGAGAGGAATACCGGCCTTGTGTCCTGAACAAGCTGGCAAACATTATTTGTCTGGAATCCATTCTGTGCCGTTCCCATGGAGCTGAAATGTGCAGAGTTTCTGTTCTGTACCTAGCCAGGAATTTATGTCATCAAGTAGTTATACAACTGTATTAATTAAAGTAGTTCTGGTATTATTTGGTGACTGGAGAGAAAATTGAGGAATTTGTTAGCGTTACATCAGCTTCAACATTTTCAGTACTCAATACTTCAGACAACAGGATTTGGAGGTGGAATCTATGGATGTGAGGTACGATTGAAATCAATAAATATGGAAGTCAATGGAACGATGGCAGCAGCTGAGAATTTGCATTGAGATCTTCTAACCCCTGGGTTGTGGGATCAGCTCTACCACAGAGCTGTAGTTAATGAAAATTATTGCCACCTGTTTTCTCTAGGCTGAGTGAAATAATTTGTGAGAGTCATTCTTTTATTCAGTATGTCTACCTCACATTGTACATAACTTCCACCTGAAGAAAAGTCAAGACTCAATGTGGAAAGAAACTGAGCTCTTATTCACAGACTAGCCAGTAAAAGAAGAGAAATTTGCTCCTTAGCGGTATGCATTTTACATAAAAGTCCACTTTCTCGCAAAGGGGAGGATATGCCCTTACAGGGTTTTAGAACAGAGTGTAGAAGGGGCATGGAACACTATTTTAGCTGTGTAGTACAGATGGTGATTCTGCTGACCTATGCTTATATAAAAATGGGGCAAAAGTTCGTGTAACAGATCTGAATAGTTGGAGGGGAAGAATCAGATGGCTTGAAATATTCTTTAGCCCTCTATTATCTTTGTGTTTAAAGTAAAGAGGATTGCGAAGGTTATGCAGAATGTAACTTGACCTGACTTTCCCCTGAGCAGCCTATGATGTTATCTTCACTTAGCAGGATTTCTTTGAGAGTTTTTCACAATGTGTAGTTATGCACTGTTTGTATAATTATAAAATCAAGAGTGCAGTTATGGTCTCTCAATTGTGTGGGTGGATAAAAATGAGGAGAAATGATGAATACAAGTAGTAAGAAGAAAGGGTGACAACAAGCAATGATGGGTTCAATAGGCAGTTGATGGTACCTTCTGAAATTTTTATCAGTTGCAGTCTTTCTGGAGGGGATGGGTTTGCTAGACAATCTAATAGAGATTGTGTGAAGGGTTTTATGCCTTTTAAGAGGAGAACAACAAAATAAGCTTGGAAGGTGTGGCAGCTGGCCAGGAGGAACGGCATGCACATGTGACTAAATTGGGAGACTGAGTGGTTTCCAGAAAGAGATGAAAAGTACCAGCTGGTGACTAGAAAAGGTAAGTAGGAGAAAGTGTAGAAAGGAGCTTCTGTATGGGAATTCTAAAAAGAGTATGAAAAGAACCTAAAATAGCAGGAAAGGACTGTGCTGTGACATCGAGATGCATAGGGAAAATGTCATTTAAAAAGCAGGTGAACCAAGTGAGTGTTAACTCCCAGAAAATGGAAACAAAGCTGAGGTGCCAGAGTCCAGTGAAATTACTCTACTTAAACCATACTGTCAGCCCTGGTCAGCTGGCCAGTGATCTCTGCCATGCAGTGAAGGTCAGACCTAGGGATGTGGATGATCCTGCAGGGCAGGAGGAGAGCTGTCACGGCCCCATGTGCTGAAACAGGGTGCTTTGCTGTCCTTTGGGGATGTAGTTGGTTTGGGGGATTCACCCACTTCGTGCCTAAAGTGAGAGTTTTCTTCTGTAGAAGAGAAAGCTTCTCTCCTTTCAGCTTGCTGAGAGAGCCTCCCGAGCGTGAATTGAGTGATGCTTCTTCTCAATTTGCAAATGGTTTGAAACAATAGCTCGACAACACACATGCATTGTCCCCTCTAATCATAACAGGCTGTTAACTATAAAACCTAATTAAGCAGTTCAACAGTTAATAACAACCCATCAGTTAGCAGGAACATCAAGATAATGTTTGTCGTGCTGTCCCAGACTACCTTCCCAAGCTCTCTCTGGTATGGAAAGCTGGAACACTATTTGCTGCTGGGGTCTACAGTTTCTGTTATAGAAATGGTCAAAAATCAACGCAAGAACTTTCTGGCATACTGAATATTGAAACTGTGGGACTAGCAGAAATAAATATCAATTTGGTTCTAGCATAAATGCTGTCAGGTTTAGGATGTTAATGTTTGAACTTACCAAGTTCAATAAAACTTAATTTTTTTAATTTTAATAGGATCATCCTGGAGTTGAAAGTATTTTGTCTCGAGGAACTGTCTATTTCAAAGACACTGCAGACAGAGCGCATTGTCCCGACCAGGGAATTTTTGGTTTGTCCTCCAGTGCAAAGCAGGCATCCTGTGACATGTACTGTGCTTTTTTCCTTTACTTGAGGCAGGTCTTATAATTCTTTGTTCTGTTCCAGGAGTGTTATATTCCCTGAGCTCATTCTTCCTGCACACCTTGGGATCCACCTGAATAGTGGACAGGTCTGTTTACACTCACCTCTACATGACAGTCTCTTGATTTCTCTTCTGACCCTCCTTTTTGTTCTGTGCTGATTTTTCCAGGATCCGTTCCGTTCCATTACCTGACAAGCTCCCTAATTTATTTTACTCTAAAGCCTGAATTCGCCACTGTCTTTATCTGTTCACATGCATTCCATCACCTCATCAGTGCCTTCAGAGATGTTGTCACCACTCTTACTATGAATATAGTTTTGCTAGTTTGAATGTGCAGTGCATTCTGCACAGCTTGTTCCCTTCCCTGATATGACATCTTCACATTGGCCTGTATCTATTAGTGTGTATCACTGCTGTTGTATTAGCGAAAGCATTATTTTTAAAATCCCAAACATGAAGATATTACTGTAGTATAAACCAAAAGGATCTTTGTAAAGGTTAGGTGAGAGCATCAGTGCAAGTCAGTGCCATTTCAGATCCTAAGGCATTTTTGTCTCTTTCTGATGCAAAACTGAATAATGTCCAGCCATAGATCAGTTAATTTCTTATATGCCAACTGCAAAATACTTGGGATATGTCATGATCTCTTCTTCCTCTCCCTAGATATTCTAGTTTACTTCTGCTGCTTGAGCGTTAGCCAGTTTTATGTCTTCCTTAATATAGTAAATATTGTGTTTCAAATTCTTGTTTAGTTTTCTATTTGATGTAATTAATACCATACGTATATTCATGCTGTATTACTGTTATGGACATCAGTATGTCTGTATGAAGGATGAGAGAGGCCAACCGTGTGTGCATGGACTGCATTTTGTTATGGAATTAATTTACAAGTAATGATGAAATAGGCTTCTTAGACTTGCCAAAACATGCTGCTATGCTCTTGAGCTGTATGGGAAAGACAGAAATGCCAGTAGGGCAGTCACTTGTGTTCTTTAAAACTACTCCTCAGCAAAGGACTTTGTTCTCCACCTTCAAGTACTGTTTGCTTGTGCATACTTTAAAAAGCTTTGCAAGAATTGGAATGTGAATCTATATGCATTTTCTTAGTCGACAAGAGATAGATGTAATATGAAAAGATTTCACTAAAGCATAGCTGTGAAAAATTGCACTCTCATAACGATCTAGGAAGAAAAATTCTAGCGGCTGACTACAGGCAAGGTAAAATGCACTGTGTGATTAGGCTGTTTTGCTGCTTTTAGGATAGATGGCTACAGAGGGCTTGAATATCTCAGCTAGTGTATTGTCCATCTCATTCTCTCTATGAGACTTAAAGAGACAACATATAAAAACTTAAGTCTAAAAGTCAGAGCAAGACTTCAGTGTGGTAAATGGCATTCTTCTAGTTAGTAGCATATTAGAGGTGGGTTTATTTTGATGGTAATCTAAAATAATTGTTGTGAGGTTTTTTTTAAACTTAGGAAAACCAAGTACTTAAATCTGGATTTTGTTTCTTTCATCACAAATAAAGCCCCAAATTTACTGAATCCCTTGGGATTATCTTGGGATATGCTGAATATACTTAAACTCCAATGAGGTCACTGAGAGCACCAAACTGAAGTTAATGGGAGCTAAATATTCCAAACACTGATATTTGAGTCTTTCATGTGATTCATGTGTCACTGAAGCAATGGTATCTCTGTAGCAACCATAGTTGGATCTGCAGTCCACTTTGCAGACCACCACTCCCTGGTCTGGATTTGCCCAGGGCTAACACTGGCACAGTGGGTCACTGTAGATCCTCTGGACCACAGTAGGACAAGGTCTTGATTGTACTACACAGCTTATCCAGAATATGATACAGTGATCTCTTTTCTAGGCCATTCACTTCCTATTGAGCCGTAATACTATTAAATTGCTGAAAACAGTTTTGCAGTACCTGAATGCTATTTTGCTGTTTATTCATTCCTGAGTCTTGGTATCTCTTTTTGGCATAGAGAAGAGGCTGCAGCATGATATCTGGACCTTTTTGGTGCCAGTGCCATCCGTTTATACCATAAACCAATAATACCCTATTTCAGGTAGTACTGACATGCTGCTGTGACCAGCTGATGGAGCCATATAACATAAATGGCCCAAAGGGAATTTTTTTTTGCTTCCAGCAGTCTCCCAAAGGTTTGGAATCGGCAGAGTGCATTTGTACTTCCTCGACTTTAAGCCAATGAGTGGTCCTATTAACTTTAATGGAGCAGTTCTTGGGTTTAGTGTTAAGCAGGTGCTTATGTGTTTTGTTGTGTCAGGCTGAACTTGGTAACCCTGTGAGAACTGCCGTTGTAGCGTACTGACCCTGGTTTTTCTTTCTTCGCTGGAGGAGATTTGATGAGATCACAACCAGAGGTGGCATGGCTTCAGAATTTCCTGTGAAATTATTTACAATTTAATGCAAGCAAACTGCAGCCAATAATTGTAAAGAACAACTCTTGCTGTTCACAGAGAGCCCAGATGCCTTGGGGCAAGAACTTGATGTCTCTCCTAATTTCTGATGAATCATGATTTTTCACATCAGGCAATGTCATTTGTCAGCAAGTTGTGTCCTTACAGATTGTGCCACTGTAGCTGAGATAATGAAGTGTGATGTTCAAGATTTTGTCCTAAAAACAACAACAACAAAATGCCTTCATATTGGGTCACTGCTATCAGCTGAAATTTATTGCAGTTGAGAGAAGCTGGGCAGATGTTAAACCACTCGTGCTACCCATGAGCCAGGGGGTTCCTCTGTTTATTATTTCCCGGCTGCTTGGCACATTCTTGTGACACACAACAAACCCCCATTATGAAGGATTATATGATGAGGCAACAAGCATGTGAAAGATAGCAACCAAATGGTGACTCCCAATTACATGAAAAATTACTATAATCACCCCTGCTGTAACACCCGTCTGTTGGCAAAGTGGTTGATCCCCTTGAAAAGCTTTGGAAGACCCAGTGTATTAAATAAAAATCTCAGTTCTGTGTGTAATCATAAAAATTAACACTGTCACTTTAAAAAAATCAAATTGGTGTCCTAAAGGGAAACCTACTAAGCTGTGTAAAGTAGCTATTATGAAAATGTTTAGCCTTTTGAATGTATTTCAGACAGCATTTGTGTTGCCAGATTTGTCAGCCAAAAACTCACTAAGCAGATTTGTCAGTAGCTGAGGCCATAATCTGTAAAACAGACATTGGCATAGAGATTAAAGATCAAGAGAATTATATAGTTTTTGTTACCATATGCCAAGATTCTTCTTGAAAAAAAAAAAAGTTTATTTTGTATGGGATGTATCTTAAGGGCTGCTGCTCTTTCTGTTTTGTTGTCTCAAACAGTGGAATTTCCTGTCAGAAAAGGGGAACTGTTTTTATTCAAATACTTCAGGCTCCATGTAGCTGTCACCCGTATGCATTGCTGAGTTTTGTGTAGTGTTTCACAAAATCAAATTTACGTACCACAATTCTCTTGTTTCATGTATGCAATATTTGCATTTCTCCAGGACTGCTGCCCTCTCCAGCAGAGGAGATGGCTTCCCAAGCTGTAATCACGTTGTGGGCCATACAGGAGCTTCTCTGCCCTGCAGGCAGGCTGGGAAAGCTGGGCTGCTTAAAAATAGGCCATGAAGAACAACTAGCTCATGATACTGCCATCCACTGATGGGTTACTGCTTTTGGGATGGAAGACTGCATGTTGGGGCACAGTGCCTTTGTGGGCAGGATTGGAATAAATTCATGGCCCTCTTGGTACTTGGACCTTCATTGCTTTCTGAGTTTTGTACCTGCATAATAGGCCAGAAATTGGGTCTTCCTGCTCCAAAATAACAGACCTTGACCGCTGTGGTCATTGGTATGGCGCTGGTGAGGTGATGCCTTTTGTGTCCCTAGCAAGGTGGGTGACTTTTAATTTACCCATGGGAGAGTCTTATGAAGAAGGACTAAAAGAACATCAAAGTAAGAATGGGGAGATGACTTTTAAAAAATTTAGTAAAGGTAAGCTTTATTAGAGATCTTGAATGGAAACTCCATTGTGTACACAGGCGGTATTGCTGCTGGGGCAGTTCCAAATTTCTCTTGGAGGAATAACTACGTATTTAAGTTAGCATTGGAGAAAGATAAACATAGGGCAACACACTCTTAGAGGTGCTGTCTATAAGGAAACAATCTGCTGTGTTGTCTTCTGAGGGTGGGTTTTGCTGTTGCCTCAAAACCAGTTTTAGTGCCACTGTACTTTCCCTCCCTAGCCTAGAAGGGCTTATCTGGAAGGGGAATAACTTGCTTGAATCGTAATATCTGTTGTCTGTGTGCTATACGCACCCTTGACTGTTTTGATTTTTCCCACGGACTGGAGCAGTTTTGAACCCAACACCTTTCTATCCCACCAGTTTAAAAAACACGGTTGCTGGGTTCTTGAGCTATGGACGTGGGCAGTGTCCTGCCGCTTGTGCTGAACAAACACCGACTGCAGATAGGGAGCTGGCTTTGTATTATTTGTTACCACTTCATAAAGGTTATAAAATGTGCTGAGCCCTACCTGATGAAGGTCTTACCTACTTTATATTGCTGCAAGGAAATAGCAAATTAGAACCTATACAGCACTGGTTCAGGGTTTCAAAGGAATCTAGTGGCTTTTCATATACAACTTTAGTTTTTCCATCTTGACTGATTTAATTAAAGAAAAATGTATCTACAGCTTGCTTTGATAAGGCTGAGTCTGATTGCTGGTGTTTCCCATTCATGTCATCCAAATGTATGGGGGATGGGAGCAGAAGAATAGTTTGGGTACCTGTGTTTTCTCTTTTTGGGGTGTTACAGGCCTTCCCCCATAACAGAGCTCCCCTCTGTAAGAGGCCTAATATCGAAGGTCATTGCCAAGTGCAAGCTTTTTAGCAGGAAAGCATGTATAAAGTACAAACTGTTCAAATACATTTACATATGGCACAAAATGAAGTGCGTAAGATGGGTTATGATTTTTCCCTTTGGACAATCCAAAAGCCTAGCAGTATCTGGAAAGAGGTTCTGTGCTTTCTTATAATTCTTCGGGTATCATCTTTCTGCTGTGTTATGGTGAGGTTGACCGCAGTAAAACAGAGGGAAGTTGTTCATCATGGCTTATGTGTTACTGACCTTGTTGGTACCATAGGCTTGGTCTTACTGCTACAGGGTTCTTGTTATGGCTGCGGCTGTGAAGATGTGTGCATGTCTTCCCGTCTTTGCCAGATGGCACAGAGTGGTAGCCTGTGAGAGGGTTTGTACATCGTGCTGCTGTGGCTGCTTGCTGAGCTTTTTCATCCGCTGTGAAGGCTGCTGTTGAGCACCGCTATTTGTGATTGCGCAGTCACATTCATGAACACTTCTACTTAGGTTACTCTTGAACATACTTACATGCTCCACGTATGCTACTATTTCTGTGATTTATGATGTTACATGCTGCAATCCCGTAGGCCAACAGGAAAATCATGGGTTTGTGCAAAACCTCTGCCTTTTCATGGAGCCGTTGCATGGATGTGAGCGTAAAACTGGGGCTAACTCTGCTAGAGGTCTCAGACTGCTTCAGCGGGTACAGCTCCGGCCTCCACACCGTACGTGGGGCACACGCTGAAGAATCCTGCTGTAGGACTGGTATCTGTGCTGCTAGGCAGAGAACAGGGACAGGCCTTGTTCTGCTGCTGTAGGATCTCTGCATCCTTTGGAAGGTTATCGTGCTTTTGGAGTTGGTGGCAAGGCAGGGTTTGTGCCTGGTGCGTTTCTTCTAGTGCTGCAGAATGGCTTTCTGTTGTGTGTATTCCACCTGCAAAAAAGGTATTTCTAATGTAAGCACGCCCCTGTAGGCCTTTCAAAGGGCAGACACCACACTGAGCTTGGATCCTTTGAATCTCCACAGAAAAGACTAGGCAGAGTGCATCACAAGTATTAAAATAGTAAGACAGAAGACTTCAAAGTTAGTGTAGTGACTTGTTCTGGAGTGTGAAGTGCTGAGTTCTCTTTTAAAAACCTTTAATCAGTACAGTGTTCATCACACAGATGTTAGAAGCAGTGCTAGAGCGCTCTAATTGTAATTTAAGTTATCCCTGCCTAAGGGCTTGCAATTAAATTATTAGACTGTTGCAGTGAGTCCATGGATCCTGGCTGCACCTTGCAAGGGGGTATTTTCTGGTATGATGAGAAACAGTGGCTTCTCCTGGGAAGCAAATGTACCATTATGCACTTATTAGGTCCTTGATTAGATCCACTACTGATTAGCAAACAGACTTTGCAAGAGAAAATATTACAGTGGTTTCTGTTAGCTTCACAAAACCGTTGTGCAATGAAGGTGAAAACAAACCAAGTCTAATAGTAGCCACTAACTTCTGGTTCAATTTAAAATTTGCCCTTTCTGATGTGATCACATTGTTAACACTTAACTTTCCAATATTTTTTCCCCATTGTAATTCATACAGCTGTGTAGAAATTCATAAATATGTGTGTATTAAATACACATGGCATGCAAACATGTGTTAAAACATTTATGCAAACAATCTATATGTATGTGCACACACGCAAACCCCCACATATAAATATGCATATTGATTCTAAAACCACACATAGATATTTGTTCTGAAAAACCTATATTTTCATTTCACTAAACATCTTATTGTATTTGTTTTCTTGAGAATTTAATTTCTGGTTATGGTTGTGGAGAGTCTTGAGGCTTTTTATCTCTCTCTTGTCACTAGGCTCAGAAACAGCTAATGATGAAATACAGAACCCTATTTCATCTAAATGCAGACAATTATTGAATCAGTTGTTGCATTATTACTTTGCATTGGTGTGTCATCTTTTAAAATAAGCACCTGCCTGCATAATTATTTTAAATTCACCTTTGGGTTCTTAAAACTTTTCAAAACAAAGACAGCTGTAGATAGTTTTACTGGAGTGTAAAATGAGGGTGATTATTTAGTTTTGCAATAAAACTTCTGATAGGTAAACTCTTTTTGACTTTTTATTTTAATATTACGATTTGAATCAAGTTAATTTCCTGTTCATTTTGATTTCACTAATAAGTCCAAGAATTCTCAGTACTTAGCCTTTGCTTGTTGTGGAAGGTACCAAGAACGTAAGGAGAGACAGTTCATTAAAAATCGCCCTGTGATATGATGGCACTCAGCTCTGACTCTGCTCCAAATTCATCCCTTCAGTTCAATTTCCTTGAAATCAGTGGAATTAAACCAAGGTTAGCTGTTGCCCTCAGACATTTGAGAGAAGAGGAACTTCATCAGGAAATGCATCCTTACAAGCTGTGTGTTATGTGTTACACTTAAGACTCAATGCTTTGCCAAAATCAGAGTCCAATTGGTAGCCTGCCAGGAGCACAAGAACTATTCTTTAAGGAATTTAAAATGGAGCAGATTGTAGTAACTCTCTTCTATGGCACAGGAAAAAGTCCTGCAAAGATTTCAATAATTATTACTAATTTTTCAAGCGTTGACAGTGTGCACAGTATGTTCAGAACATGTGTTGCTCCAGACAGAGCCAAGCACAAGGCCCCTAAGATCAGAAAGTAATATTCTTTCTGATCCTAAATAGCACTCTGTCCACAGCTTAGAGTGTAGAGTCTCCTGGCCCTTGAGAGCTGTATGTGAAGAATAACGTAAGCTGGGTTTGCTGAAATTCAGACCCTCTCTTCTATCATTGAAAGGATGCTTCTTAACTAATGTTGGGCTCGTTAATAACCATAACTGTTCAAACTTTTTTAAAAGGGGCTTATCCAACTAACCAGCCATATGGTGGTATCCAACTGCTTGTTATCTGGCTAGCACTTTTCAGATGTAAATGGCCATATAGACACTAATTATTGTTGTTGTCTAAGACATAATTGTTGTTCTTTATTTTCAAGGGAGATGGAGAAAGTTGGTATGTCTTTATTGTTATTAACTCTGAGTCACCAAAGGTAGAGGGGACCTGCATCATGCCTTTGGTTTGGACCTGCAATTTTAAGATGTGTTGAGGTATCTAAATCTGCTCTGGCTTAGACATTCCTCCTTTAAAGATCTCCAGTGTGCTCCCAGGAAAAGTAAATATATCATCTGTCAATGTCCTTTACAAGCACATAATTTACATCCATTAGAAATTTTTCACAATTGTTACGTGAGCGGTTTTCACATTGTTATCCTAATTAAACTGGATTATTCCATTATTCAAACCATAGACCTTTTAGCTTGTAAACTGAATGAATTTTATTAAGGTAATAATCGTCTTGTAATCATGGCGCTAAAATTAATACTTTAAGGACAGTTGAATAGATTTTTACTATGTAGTACAGTAAAGGTTTTATTATAGCAGACACAACTACCTCCTGTGATAGTGGGGAATATTTTTTTGTCATAACCCCCTGTTTGCTATCATACTCATAACTTCCCTAAACATTCATCTATTGAGTTGAAATTTTCTAAGCTCTTAAACAACCAAACCCCACAAAACCAGTACACCTTGAACTCAATACTCCCTGCTAATTATAGCTAGAAGGAACAGTAATTCAGTTTAAAGAAGCTTATAATGCAGTTTTACTGTTGTGAATTTGATCTTGGAAAATTGAGTAATGATTCCCTTAATGTTTATACTGGACAAAATCTTTAAGTATCCTGTATTTTGAATTTGACGGTATGAGCAGTCCCTTTAAAAGTCAACAGTTTCTGTTTGCGCAGAAATGCATGCATGCAAGCAGGTGTAAACATAGATACAAAAGCTGAAGCGCTGTATATGTTCTGTTGCTTGCTATATGCCATTAGCTTCAGTGTCTCACTGTGTCATCATTTGTAGCAGTCAAGTGATATAACTTCTGGGAAGGAAAGTGGAAGAGAACTTTATTATTTCCATTTTCTCATTGCGCTGAGTTTGGAGTAAACTGGGGTGAGTCCATTGGCAGCACAGGCTAGCTGACGCAGAAGTGCAGCTTTGCCATCCCTGGTACTGGAGAAGGGAAAGGCAGTGTTTGGCTCGGGGTTTTACATGTGATTTATTTGCTGACGTGAATGCATTGTGTACTTGCTGTGTGTTTGCTAGTAGCACTGTGTCACACAGTGAAACGCAGGGTTCAGCTACGTGTGCGAGAGGGAGCCTGTGACTGCTTCTGAGAGCTTAGGTTGGTGCAAAAGACAGGTTGCAGTTTGGTCTTACGATGTATTGCCTCAACAGAGGTTCACTATAAACACCTCTGAAATACTTAGGGGAATCGATGTTTATAGGTTAGACTAGTAAGGCCACCTAGGACCTTGTGAAAACAGGGCCCTGAGTTTCTCAAAATGAAAATGCTTTTAGAACTAGACAAGTTTTTCCAATGGTGGGAGGTGAATGTGAATATTATATCATGATTTCAAAGGATCTGTCTGTACCATTGCAGTCTTTTTTGGATGAGGAATATATTTTATGTTAGAAAAGAAGCAGAATTTGGAATAATATTCATTTTGGATGTCTTTTTCCATATTTTTCCATGATAGAAATTTTCAGGAAATAGTTCATGAATTTAAATTGTTTATACTTTGGGAATGAAAACCACTTTCTGACGTTAGCCATGGACTTTGAAGAAAATAATTATGTATTTTTTTGCCATACACAGTGCTAGAAAATGGTACTGTTCCTTCTCTTGATAGAATACTTAGGTAAGGATAGTCTGAAATAGTCTATTTAAATAATAGTTGCATGCTGGAAAAAGTAGAAGGTGGTAATTTGGAGCTAATGTCTTGGGTTTTTTTTCTTTCTCATTTTAATACTTTAAAACTTTTCACTTTTGTGCAATAATTTTTTACTGCAAAATCTTAACTTTGGTCCATTCTGTATTTGTATCCTTTTTTTAACTGTGCAAATAATACCTTTCTCAGATGTATCCTTCCTGCTCCATCATTGTCAGGATAATTAATAAGTAGATTTTCTTATGTGAAGCATGTTTTTCCCGACTGAAATAGAGTAATTTTATCAATGCTTATCTACCTTTTTTCTCTTTAATCCCGACATGGCTTAAGGTATAATAAGCTCTTATCTAATGTCTAGAGGAATCATATTTTAAAATAAAATTTATAAAGTATGATGGACCAGGAGAAGGAGGCAGAAAGCAGGTTTATGAGTTGAACTGGCTTGTTTAAGGGAATCATGTATCTGATACAGAGTGTGACCTTGAGAATGCTACTGTAACTTTGTGATACGAGGTCAAATGCTTTTTTGGTGGTAGGGAAATAAAATCTCTTGGTGAACATCCTTGCAAAAGTTAGAGCTAAATTGCAGCGTCAAGCTTTCAGTGGGCACTAGCACCCTGCCCGTTGCTTGCAAAAAGCCTGCTAGTGTTCTGCCCATTGTAAGTTCATGTTTTCCAGGCTATTGGGAAATTCCTGGAAATGTTAGTGAAATCCCCAAAATCTTAGTTACGTTACAATGTTTTTTGGCTTTCATTCTATGCCTGGGATTTTTGTTCCTTTTTCAAACCACTGCTGTGTAGTACTGTATGTCATACCATAGTTTTGCATTTGGTTACGATGAAATGCTAATAAAAGTATTATTTAAATGTGCTTTGTTCTGTTTGGCTAAATTTGAGAGGAATGTCTATAAGTCTTTGGATTATTCAGTATGTTATTGCTGAAGAGAACTGGGCCTTTTAACCTAGAGTCCAAATGAAGTGGGCCAAACTGATTTCCATTACTTTGCTCAGATCTTGTGATCTTCATGTCAAGTTCTGACATCTCTATGGTCTTTTATTCAGGTTTTCACTTAATAGGATGGCTCTTCCAAAATACCGCACCAGTTGCCTGGTCTACAAGGATATTGTCTTGAAGATATGTTTCCCCCACCTCCTTTTTCCAATCAAAAACCCCCCAAAACAACCAAAAAAAACCCCAAAAACCAAACAAACCAAAGCCAAAACCAATAAACACTTTAATCAACCTATTAAGTTTGCCAACAACTTTCAGCAAGTGTTTGAAGTACCTTGCATTTTTTTGCTTAGACTTGCTGTTGAACTCTGAAGTCTCAGTAATACTGAGAGGAGGTGATAAATTCATTTATTCTGATAACTCCAAACCCTTGAATTCAGCACTGTCTTAATCCAGTGAGACTGGTATATAATGAAGCCTCTTGGGCAAAAGGGCAGGTGAGATGTCCCTTCTGCCCTTCACATTTAGAAGTGGAGGATTTCATCTATTGTTCCTCAGTGTTTGTCTATGTGAGTTAACATTTTTTCAAAGCACGGTAGAACAGCCTGTGCCCAGCCCCACGCTGCTCTGATTAGGTATTTTCTATTCAGTTGTTAAAGCTCTACACGGCAGTGCAGCCACAGAAGTAGATGGACTGTAAATCTTACGCTTCTGTTACAGTGACCCAACACAGGTTCTTGAATATCTCCTTTTTCTCAGACACAAAGAATTTTCCATATGCCCACTAGACATCTGTGACAGGCTGTAAGAGCCTACATGGGGAGGAAAGGAGAGTGGGGACAGGCACAGAGACAAGGCAGTGCCATGAAAGGAAGGGAGCAGGACCCTCTGCCAGCAGCCCACTTGTTTGGCTCTTTTCTCCCTATGCCCTCTGGGACTATTGACAGCCTAGAAATGTTAAGGACTTGGTGGAAGGGCTGAGGTTTTGGAACTGATCATGCCTTAGGCACCAAAGATTGCACCAACTGATCAGCCAGGTCCTGGTGCTGTCCAAGGGCATCTTGTGGAAGTCCAACTCCATGACAATATCCTTTGCTCAAATAATACTTCCAGGCCCCTTGAATAGGAATTAATTTCCCAACCTAGTTTGTGTTTGCAAAAAATCTCAGCATGCTTCTTGTCTGTGGGGAGTGGTGATATGACCACAGCCTCGCTAGAGGCAACCTCTGTGTTTTGGTTTTTTGTTTGTTTGGGTTTTTCTTTTTTGTAGGACTTTTTTTAAATGGAATTTACACTTGTGTCTGATTATTTTTAGACCAGCAAAACTTTTACTTTCTAAAGCTTCCTAGGGCCCCTTGTTTTCTACTGTGTGACCCAAAATGAAAACATCTTTCAGGTAGACTGTAATTTCTATTACTCATTAAAAGCATATGTCCTGATTAAATGTTGTAGATACAGAACATGAGTCAAGATAGTGGTCTATGAAGAAAAGTGTCTCCTGAGGGAATACTGAATGTACAGCAATGGATCCATGCTTTTCCTGAGGCCACTTCTTAGAAACTTGTCAGGGCAGTTTTTTAGCATAGAAGCACGTGGCATCAGCCACATCAGCAGTATTCCTCCCCTTGTTGGTGGATGAAAGTAACTTTTTTTAACTTGTGTACACACACATAGGCTAACAAGTATTTGAATTTCCTCTGGTGTAGGCAGAAATGAAGAATTCTGCTTGGTCATGATGGGGTAAAAATAAGTACATCTCTGCTGTTGGTCCTTCTCATCTTTCTGATTCCCAGAGCAATTTACAGCTTCTGTTGGAGAAAAGGAACTTCCCCAGGGGTATAAATTACACTCCTGCAGTATTCATTATTCATAGCCTCATCTGAGCTAGTGGTATAGGCTTAGTGTCCTAAGCCTATGTTTTGTTCAGTCAACGGGTTGTTTTAAACGCTTGTCTACTGAACTAATCCATTGCCTCCAAAGTTTAGGCTTTGTCTCAGTTCTATTATTAGACCATAGGCTGAGCTTTGTGCTCCTCTTGCTTGATTTTGAGTTACTTCTCTCTTTCCCCCATCCCCCTCATAGTATTTTGGAGTCTCAAGCACGTGTGTGTTCAGGGGTGGACCAGTGTCCATGTTCCTTAAGTTTGTAGCCTGGGTTGGCAACTCCTCTTACTGATCAAGCTCTCCCGCGTCAGTCACAGACTAATCTAGGTTTTCAGCAGCTTTTTGTATCCTCTAAAATGAAATGTAATTTTAATGCATGCCTTTTTTGTTTGTTTTGGGTTTTTTCCTGCTCAGAGTATAGTATTTCTTCAGGTTTGGTAGTGCCATTTTATAGCCTTAGCCTTTCCTAACTCGCTGAAAATGATTAAAAAAAATCTGCGCTTTGGAATTTCAGTTAAAAAGATGGGGTCTTTCCTGAATGTCTCCTTTCTTTTTATTAACACCACTGCTTGCAGCTACAGAATGAAGATCACTGTTCAGATTTTCTTCATTCTTCACCATTTCTTGAAATTTTCAGCTTTTGCAACTGTTCAGATCTACTGCGTGTGTGTATGCACACATACACATTTTTAAGGCTTTTTACTCTTGGTACCAGATGCTTTTCAGGATTCAGACAGAAATAAACAAAGCCTATGACAAAAATGCACATCCTTTAGTGGCCCATTCAGACTGCTTCACTGGTATGCTACACAACACGAGATGCTCAGAGTTCTCAGTGGGATTAAAATTAAAACTGAACCACAGGTCTTGATATCGGAATACAAGTTCTGTACCCATCTTCATCTCAATTATGCATTTGGCAACCTTATTCTTGGCTTCTTGTTTTAATTTCTTTCACTTTCTTCATACCCTAATATTTTCTACATAGTCTACTGACCTTTAAATATACCAGTCTCATTTTTCTGTAATCTTGTGAGTTTTGTTTTTAATACCTAATAATTTTCTTCCAACTGTTAATTCTTTTTGATAAACTCTGTTTTTCCTAAAGTAATAATGTTGCACATCAGTGGATTAATTTCTCTTTATAGCAGCTTAGTTAAAAAGAATATGAACTCAAACAACCATCTTGCTGCTCTTGTGATATTTTCCTAACATCCTCCATGATTATAAAATGCTAATTTTTGTCTGCTGAACTTCAGAAACCACTGCAAAACACTGAAAGAAAAATTCTAATTATTTTTAAAATTTATTTATTTTTTAAAATCAGTGGACTTTATATAATGTGAATGTGGCATTAACCTGAATAATGATCTGTTCTCCAGTACCATATGCATATCTGATTTAATTATTTTCCAAAGAAGGGAAGGTGAAGGAGATATTATCTTAACAAGTTAAGTTTTACGTTACACTAGAAACATTTTCCCCTCACTGCCCTTTAAATAGCTATTTCACATCCCCTGATGCACAGCAGGGGGAATGGCATTTGCCATCCCGTGGCAAAATGAATCTGTACTCCTATGTATGTAAAACTGGTCCATGTGTGAATTAGCTTTGAGTTGTATTGCGTTTCTTATACTAATATAATATTGTTCTAGTGCTTGCCCCTGATTAAAGAAATACATAAATAAATAATTTATAATTTAATTAATAAGGTATAATATGCAAAGCACAGTAATTTCAAACAGCTTGTAATGTCTCTAATGTACTTTCAATTTTTTATTTTACATAAGGGCTATATTCATTATGTGGTTATGATAAACATACTAATGAATTTTATTACAGGAACAAATTTAAACATGTAAATGAGATCAAATAGTATTAAAATGCAAACGATGGTGAAACTTATTACAAACTAACCTTGCCAACATACATGGAGGGATGTTACAAAAAGGACTCTAGGAAGTTGCATACTTGATAGAAGGTCAGTACAGTCATCTTACAAAGTCACCGAACACAAGAATTTGTGAACTCTTCATTTTCAGTGTTGTATAAACTCTCCTGAACAAAAAAAGTTAACTAGAATCCTGGGTTTACATGTAACTTTGGGTGACAATTAAAATCCCTCTTCTTGTTCCAGTGAACGGTAATCTGTGCATAATTACATTCAAATGAGATATTAGCATTTTTTGTGCTTACTCTTTGTTAATTGCAGAGTTCACTCACCATGGTGATGCTTTTGATAGAATCAAGCAACCTTATTGACCTGATGTTGCAAGGCATGTTTGGAAATTCTGCTGTATTCTTTTTTTTTGTATTTTGGCATTTTGAGGAGTCCTGCTGCTTTTATTACATTCCTGACACTTTTGTTAATAAATCATTGCAAAGTTAATGAAAATTGCATTCAGGCATATCCAAAATAATTGTGTCCTTTGTCATGCTAATAAATTGAAAGATGTTGATCCAATGGGTGAATGCGTGCCCATTATGGTGAAGTTTGTGATATGTGTGCCTGTTGCGCTTGTACTTTCTGGCTTGGCATATCGTTCCATGTAGAAATGTGTATGGGGAAAACAGAAGTCAATATGTTTTATTTCAAAAGTTATGCAACCTGCCTCTTAATTATGTTGGAAAGTGGGGAAGGATTGAAATGTTTATATTAAGATGTACAATTATGGTATTATCTGCAGGAATCAGTGACTGCCTTACACCAGAATAGGTTTTGTGGTGAAAACAATTAAACATCTCTTTCTTCCTGCCTTCTGAACTTTCATGCTTATTAAACCCAGATGATAAAAGACAAGGAAAAAAACCAAACCCAATGCCCTAAGCCTCACTCTCATACAAAGCTGTGGTGCATGTGAAGGGAAATAATCTAATAGTTGTGCAGGACCTTTTGGAAGGGAGGGAGGTGGCAATTTTAAAATGACTCTCCAGTCCAGATATGAAGCTGGAACAGTAAAATGCAGGTGAGATCAAATTCTGCATTTACCTTAATTGTGTTTTTTAGTAGTGACTTCAGTGACTTAATATCAGTTAGAAGTACCATACTGATAAAAATTTGTTTAGATTTTTGGTGCAGGATGTATCTTTTATATCTTGTAGTATAACTAAAAAAGTAGGATGCAGAGAAAATGTTAGGGAAATGTTTAGCTGGAAAAATCATATTTCATCATGCAATGTTAGAGTAAAAAAATATTAATACTATAAAAATATAGGTAATCTTAGTCAAGAGTACTTAATTTATGCACTGGCCCATCATGCTGGTTTTAGGTGGGTATTTATTCTGCTACTCAATCAAAACGTGTAGTTTCCATAACAACTGCCACATCAGATGTAACATGCAGTATGCTGCTTGAATTAGTGGATGTTTAAAAGATGTGTTTTGTTGTGTTGTCTGAAAGCGTATTTTTCCTCTCCTATTTAAAAGAATGGTATATTGCCCTGAGGTAGGCAGCTATCATTTTTTTTATGATTAACAACAATTTAAAGCTCACTGAATCATAATAAGGACATTCAGTGTTTTGAAACAGTATCTGCAAAAGTGCAGGGTTTAAAATTTTCAACTCTTCACTTTAATTTGCTCTTAAAGTACAGCAAAGTCCTTTATACAAGAAGCCCACTGACTTCAGTGGAGGTATGCACATGTAATGAGGGTGAAAAATGGCTATGAAAAGCTTGTACATTTTGGAGACTTAAAAGATGCCTTTCAAAATCAGCTTGGAAAAAGGGTATGGAGTGAGGGGAAAAGAGGTATGTGTAGCAGTATGGGCAGCACCCTTGGAGAATTAGCGCTTAGTTAAAATCTATCACTTCCAAAAGTTGAAAAGAAACTTTCCCTGAGAGCCATAATCGCCCACTGTGTGACTTTTTTCTTCTGAAGCATTTGATAAGCATTTCGCCAGTGATGAAGACTGGAAGTGGAATTAAGTGAAGTGGTAGTCTGATCCAGTTTTATAAGTGTGCTACATAGCTCTGTGTTTGTAGCAATATCATTTACTCCATTTGTGGCACATTTATAAATCTTAGAAACATGAAATTATTAGACAATCAAAACAGTAAGGTGAAGCAGCACAGTTTCAAAGCAGGATGAAGGAATGTTTAATTGCTTCTTCTTATTTTTGAACACCTTCTCTGTATGACAAAATGGATGGGCTCTTGCCTTTCTAAATAGCCTCTGCAAAGATGTATATTTACTAGAAATAGGTATCAAGTACTGTGTGCATGTCAGGTATTGACCAGGCCAGATCATCTGCCAAATTTCAATTGAGGGGTTTAGATCAGTGAAGGGCGACTTACAAAGTTCAGCTTTCCCACTTGGACTCCTTGCAACTCACTGGAGTGAAGACTGGCTCAATTCAAAGGGTAGAAATATGTTCCCCTGCTTCAGTTTTTGCATCCGGGCCGATTCTGTTTTGTTTTCCCAGCCCCTGAGGAGCTGTCTGTTATATTGCTGCCGAGCTCCATCCCCCTTTCCTACACATTGGCACAGGATGTTGAATTAGTATTGCAAGATGCACCACTTCGACCTCCTCACAGCAATTCTGTGTGATCCTGACCTAACTACAGGATCCTGGTGACAGCACAAGGTAAAACATTATGCCAGCCCTGCCTGTGTTAGCGTGATTCCTAGACAGAGTTTCACCATGGTGATACTTGCTGAAAAACAGCGAATCCCTGCCATTTATGCTTTTAAAGCAATGCTAACACTTCAGCAGATAGTGCTGTAATGTGTATCCTGAGAGCATTCACTGAGTCTGAATGAAGTGACAGTAAAATCCTCACCAAAGTATAAAAAGGTTACTGCAATCCTCTTACAGCTGGAGTCTGCAGAGTTTTCCTGAGTTTCTTCTTGTTTCTTCTGTTGCTCTTTCATATTTAGGCAATTCTCATGATGGAGTTGCTAGTGGCTGTTTGACGATGACTGAATTGTTAGCTGTATCACTGTACTTCATGGCAGGAGTTCCAGTGAAGTGTGTGCGTGTTGCCAGGTTTTAGCTTGTTTGTTCGTGTGAGTTGCTTCCCCCTTACTCGCAGCTCTGCCCACCAAGGCATTTTAAACTGATATGGTGGACTGCAAGAACTGAAGAGGCTGGCTGGTCGATAACCATATTGAATTACCTGGGGGTGGAATGTGTTTCTGTGGGTCAGGCCATTCTACATACACTGCCCTTATGCCACAAAAGACTTTTTTATAAAAACAAGCCCTTTCCAAAAGTCATTTTACACAAGAAAATGTGGCTTCATAAAAGTAAGATAGATCATAGTCAAGCTGCCTCCAGTGTACACTGTTCCAGAACTGCAAAGGTATTTTATTGCATGTGTGTTGAATATATCATCACATGTGTATAATGTTTATATCAAGTTTATAAAGTTTACAGTTTGTTTTACAAAGTGCTTACATTGTAACTCCCAGTTTTCTCATGCAGAACTTGTTACAACTTTTATCCTAGAGGCTGACTTCCTGTGTTAAATGCTTGGCCAAACTGTAGTAGGAAAGCAAGCAACGTAGAAACCTTTCTTTTTGGGGAGAGAATTACAGGGTGAAGAAAATGTTGCTCAATGTTTTTTTTAAATAGCGCAACATGAAAAATAGTTGAAATTGGTATTCAAAGCATAGTATGGATGTTATTCCCATTGAATGATGTTACTGAGTATTTCTGGTGCTCAGTTTGGGGAGAAAAATATAATTCAGGTAATACAATTAGTATCTCTTTGACTGCTTTAAGTTTGAGGTAAGTTTACAAGATGTTTACCTTCAATCAAGCTAATTTAGAGAGTGAAAGCTCTGCTCACTTTTCCTAGTAGAGAATCTTGTGTTAAAGATGGAAAAATGAACAAGAATAATGCAGGAAATATCTGTCCTCAGAACAGTTGCTAATGAGCCTTTCGGGGCTGATAATGACTTACTCTGACCTAGTACTGAAATCCCAGTTTCTCTAATGTGTATTTCAACATGTACGGGTATTGGTTTGCTTTGAATTTAACAACCCAAGGGTTGACTTGGCCCATCTTGACCAAGTGAACGTCTGTCTGGACGCAGAGCAAGCCATGGCAGTAGTCTAAAGGGAATCCTCTTGCAGCGCTAGGGAAGGGGCAGACAGGAAGAGGCTCCTTGCCGAGGCATTTGGGGGCACTCTGTGGGAAAGGCACTGGAGCCCTGTCCTGGTTAGTCAAGGTCGCTGAGTCTTGTTGATAAGCATAAAGCTTGTCAGATGGCATCAGCACATCCTGCTGAGAAATTCCACAGCAGGGGTGGGTTGGGTCAGGAGAAAGGAGACCTGAAGAACAAGGAACTTCTGAGCAAGAGATGGCAGCATTATTTTTGTGGTTTTTCTCAGTGGATAGAAGAAAACAAGAAGCCAGCGTATGCTGAAAGTAGAGAGTCTGAGCCCCCAGAATGATTTCATTGTTTGAGAAAACATCACCAATAAAATTTAAATGCTTGCCACCTTATATGGGTGAGTCATGTGCTCTCAGTTCTGACTGTGAACAAAGTCAAAAATAAAATTTTTTGGCAGTCGTAGAAAGCAAGAGACGATTCATCATAACTTACAAGAACTGTAGCATACAATGCACTTTTCTTTTGTTATTCCTGCCTTAATTCGTCATATATAAGTTGCCCACAAACAAACTGGTTTTAAGAGGTTCTCCCCCCATTTACTGTAAGTACAGGGCCTCTCTTTGCCCATCATTTAAGAGTGTCTTGTAATTCCTTGCAAATCCTTCTACTAAAAAAAAAGCCATGTCGCACTTGGAGGAAGCCCAAGACTATCATAAAAATCATCAAAATAAGTTATTTTAAAATTAAATGGATAGCATCAATTAAATAACCCCACCAGATCTTTGGCACTCTATATTTAGAAGAGTAAAGTAGCTGAGTTGTAATACTCCTTTGCAGATAAGGATTTCTTTTCCCCATGCTGGTGCACATGGTGTAGTCAGTGCGTACAAGACAGTGCCTATTTAAAATCTTGTGCTGGAGTGGCTCCATAACACAAATTTCTATTGATTTTTAGTGGATGTTTTGTGAATGAATATACTCTAAAGAACTGTAACATTTCAGAGTTTTTAGGGGAGTTTTTTGTTTTGTATGAGGAATTCTAAAATTAAGAGAAAAGGCAATTGATTTTGTAAAAAAAAAAAAAAATCAATTCTTATCCTATGTAAAATTAACTATCATTTTATATATTTAAAAATAATATTACCTCACCCTACAAACCTTGTCTTCTAAGAAGACTTACGTATGCATAGATTCACACCAATGTACAACCGTCTTTTCTAATAAGCTCCTGTCCTTATTCCAATGTACACACACACACCAGTTTAATATTCTTTCTAAACTATAATCGCATATTTTCTTGATGTCTTGGTACAGTATCTTCTTTTTGTGAAACTATGGATTCTAGCTCATATGACTGTAGTCAAAGTAAATTCTTCCTAAAGATTATGGCACCTTATTATCCAGTTCTTATCAGAGGAAGTACAATGAAAGGCAGAAATAAAGAGCAGAGTGGTAGTAGTCATTAAAGGCAATGCTTGCAAATTAATATAGATATAAGTCTCTAATACATGATCCTTTGCTAGTTGACTTGTTGGAACTGGACATTTGTATTTCTACTTTGATCTTGATTTTTTGCAGTCACATGAATATGGGAGGGAAGATGTTTCTTACTATTTTCCTCAAGTCCCTACCCCTCACTCTCAGATTTCTTTGGGTATGGGTAGGAAGTTTTGAAGTTTGCCCTTTTAGCCCAAAGGAGCAAAGTTGCTGCTGCCCAAATAAGCACAGACCTGCTGTCTACTTGGTGGTAGCTGAAATTCGTCTGTGGATGTCAGTATATATGCAAAGCTGATGGATTGCTGGTCCTGGCTGCTCCAAGTTGGGAAGCAAAGCAACAGTGGAGTGATACCTCAGGGCACTGCCAATTTTTTGTTTTACAGTTAGCCATGGCACCAGTTTTTTCCCACCGGAGAGCATGGTACAGGCCTCCCCATCAGGTGCAAACTAGCAACAATGCTAAACTGTAATTTCTGTGTAATTTCATGCTGTTACATGATAACTTTAAACCCTCCTGGCTGTTGAAAGTTCTGTAATTGCACAGTTGTTTCAGTGAGGTTCTAAAAATGTTACGGGTGTGCTGCCGTTTTATGTGTCACCTACAATAACCTCGATGCTATTCTACATGTCCTGGTACATGCAAATTACAATAGTTGCATGTTATTTTATTCTGATTGTCATGTAGTTTGCGCTATGTGCTATAAAGCTTTGAAAGTATACTTTGGAAGTTACGTAAAAGAGGAAAAAAGCCTCCGTGTTTTTGGAGTAGGCATCTCTTCTGGTTTTCTTTCATTTATTTGTCTCTGATCAGCATATTAATATCTGTAATTAAAACATGAAAGATCATAAACTGTATTCCAAAGGTTAGTTACATAAATTTTAACATTTCCATATAGTCTCTTGATATTACTATAGTTCAGGCAGTTATATTATGCACTCTGACATCCATGTCATGTCATGTTTGCTCAACTGTTTTACTACTAGTCAAAACTAAAAGTTTTTTTTCCCAGTTCTCTCTCT
The DNA here is from genome assembly GCF_030936135.1 of Gavia stellata. Taxonomy (NCBI): domain Eukaryota; kingdom Metazoa; phylum Chordata; class Aves; order Gaviiformes; family Gaviidae; genus Gavia; species Gavia stellata. Next base: position 10,182,864 of record NC_082616.1, on the reverse strand, counting down.
GCAGGGTCAGCCCAGCTTAAAGAAAATGAAGCTGTCTGCTATCGGCTTATACATCATGACCAACAATAAACATGCCAAGTTCAGAACCTGTATTTTGTTATCTGACCATTGTTGATAGCAGAAAAAAGACAGCTTGATTTTCATTAGCAGGGTTGACCCTACAGGGCTAGGAGCAAGGGAAAAAAAATGTATTTTGACTTGAAGTAAACTGAGGAAACATGACATGGAAGTCAGAGAGGGATTATATATGCATCCCTAAGGTGTCATTTTTAACAAACCGTCGTCTTTCACTTGAGGAAATTCTGAACAAACCACTGGAGAGATTCCTGTAGCTGTCCAGTTGGAAAGGGCTAATACTTCTGACTCTGAATTATGCATTATTCTTTGCTTTTTGTTGTAACTGTTTCTTTTGCACTTATTGGGGATGGCGATAAAAATATACAGTTTTTGAAATATGGAAATTCAGACTTCTTAGAATGAGTTACATGAGCAAAAGATCTAAGCATTTTATAAGCTTGTGTAGACTTGCCTTTTAAAAAATTGTTTACTTTCTTCATCCAACATAGATTCAAATAAGTCCTTCTTTATGCTCATTCTAAGGCCAAGCACTGGGCTGGGAGGACTATTTCCTTCTGTCCCAGTTACACTGTGTTCTTTTTTCTTCTCCTATCACTATATATATTGTTTGTTGTTTCTTTTCCCACTGCGCGGGGGTGGGGGGGGGGGGGGGATACAGAAAGCCTTGATTTGGGCAGAGAGTTTCAATTCAGAGCTGTGGGTAAGGGAATGTATCTAAAGTTATGTTTCTTCCCCACCCTTTCTACTTTGTGAAGCCTATTGCTAGGGGAGCCTGGAAGCTGCTGCCATCGTTCTACTTTTGGACACTGCTGGAGTTCCTTTCTGAGAGTGTTTGGGGAAATGATGAACAGTTTTATAAGAACAAAATTTGGCCCTAAATCTAAAGCACTGTAACCCTGTTTGGGAAGTTATACCAACTGTTCTATAAATCAGCCAGCAATGTGCTGTCAGTGCTGAATTTTACTTTTAAAGCACAAGTCCAAAATAGAGGCAGAATTCAAAGAATTCAAGGGAGCAGAAGTTTTGCCAGAGCTTTCTGATGCAATTTAGGAGAACGGTCTGTGCTGCATGCCACCACAAGATGCAGCAGTTGTCCCTTTTGTGCTCTACCTTTGCCTCCTAGATATGTCTGCCCATCTAATTTGCGGAGCTTTCTGCCCTGAGCAGAAAAATGGGTTTTCCTATGCTTACAGCACGCTGAGGTGAATCTGTTTGAATATGCTTGAGAAGAAAAGCCAGTTCAGGCACTTCTCGCAGCAGTAACAAGGCAGTAGGTAAGGCAGAGGTCTCCGACCAGCACAGTCAGGTCACAGACTTTCCATCCCACCCCGTTCCCAAACCAGCTTTGGCACCAGGAGAGAGCTTGCCCGTTATTCTGATGCCTGCTGCAGTTGGCACTTGTTTTCGGGAGCCAAGCAGGGTGTTGAAATGCTGTCGTTCGTTGCAGTAGTTGGCCTCCTGGTCCTTGGCAGTCCTCAGGCACCGAGTTAGCAGACTTTCCGATCCAGGGGTTTATATCAGGTGAAGCTGAACTTTCTGGAATGCTATTCAGCAAACTTGCTATTAAAATGACACTGCCAGCTGTAATCTTCTTGGTTTTCATTTTAATTTTAGTGCCAAAAAGTTGACAAGGTCCAGATTGTAGTTTTAAAACTGCCAGGCAAGCAAATCCTGTAGGATTTTGTGTAAGCATGGGGGTGCTTGGTAGTTAAGAGATGATACTTGACATCTCTTAGTTTTATTCTCTTTTATTAAAGACAACTCCATAAATTTACTTGAAGGCAAACAGATCTTAATTGTCATGTAGAAGCATTTATATGATAAGATACTGTTAGTTATTGAAGTGGTAGGAAGAATTTCAGTGCAATTATGGTTGAGATAGCAGTAGAGAATGGCGATATATTTTATTTAACTTTCTCATATATTAAAAACATTGTCCTTGCTTATTTTTGTAGAAATTTTGAAACCTCAGACTGCTAGACCTTAACTCTTCATTTGCTGAGCTAGCCTCATTTTATATATCTACGCCAATAAATATTAACAAAAAAATTAGGAAGCCAAAGTGGTGTTTTTCTTTAGTGCCAGTGTTTCTCTGAATGGTGTAATATTGATGTTTGAATGGTGGAGGAAAAAAATAGAAATACTTAATACTGCAAAAAATCATAAATACTTAATTCTCAAAGTGCAAGATAGTGCCAGCCTCTTCAGGATGTTGGCAAGAATATTCTTTTTTCACTTATTTCTTCCTTCCAACAACCGAAAACCTTGTAGAAATGCCCCTTTTCTACTATTGATGTAATGTGAAGTATTTTACTTTTCTCTTTGGTTGTTTATTTTGCTAAATAGTAATTGTTTGCTGATATAAACCAAACCAAAATAATGCAACAAAATAGCTGCTGTCTTTGGAAATAGTCATCTTGCTGAAACGCTTTCCCATTTTTTGGTGAGAAGAATATTCTCAATCAAAAGCATGAAAGAACCACTAATTACTTTAAGATTATTAAGTTTATTTTAGTAAAGACATACTTTCACTCCAATCTTATCACTTAAGCTCAAGACCACACGAGCTTCTGCACAGATCCATAACAAGAGGCCATTTATAAGAATAACTGATAAATTAAGTAATGCCATTTGTTCACATTGGCGAAAGCTGGAGACAAAGAATTTTCTTGGTAGAATGTTTCATCTTGAATTTGTGGTGGCCTTACAGGCTAAGCTGTTTGAAAGATACAGTGCTGATTCAGAAGACAATTACTGTGATTTTCCAGAAGGTCTGTAGAAAAGGCAGCGATTCGACTGTGGCTGGGAGAGTAACTGGCAGCTAGCAGCACCCCCGGGTAGCCCAATTCCACTGCTTGTGTTTTTCTTTACCCTGGGAGAAGGAGAGCTGTGCTTTAGAAGATGCATAGCACCTTTCTTTTTCATGTCTGCACTGTGATCTTAGCCTATGCAAGGCACACTGGAGAAGAAAATGCATCTTTTCATTGCAGTGAAGTTTGCGTACAGATTCATTGTATTCCGAGATTATATAGCATGACTGGAGTGAGTAGGATTTGAAGCCATGTGCCAGCTTCTTGGCTGCAGCTCCAGCTGCCATGCGTTGTTTCAACACTGCTCTCAAGGTAGAACTTGGCGATTTTTTTCCGAGAGAAAAAGAGACCTTGGGAAGTTAGAGTGAAGACACTACTTGCTATCTAACAGAAGGTGTGGAAAGATAGAAAATATGACCGAAGTAAGAAGCTGGCATGACCTGAAATGTATTTATGCAGAGAGGTTGTTACATTTCTCTTGAGCAGTGCTACCTGATAATATTTCTTTCCCCTTAAGAATTTCCTTTCTGCTATAAAAGCACATAGTTTTACTTTTTAATTCACAGGGTTCATTTGCCTTGCCCCTTGTTTTAGGGTGAGGACACACTAATACTAAATATGTGCTCAAATCAGAAACTTGTATTGGTGCCGAGAAAGGTGATTGTTCTCTTTTCCTAGTCTGCAGTTTCAGCATCTAGAACAATTTTTGCCTCTTCTAAATGCAAATCTCTGAGGCTATCAGATTCTTTCCAAACTGATGTGACCTAAAGTATAAAGCACCTAGATAGATACCAGTAAGCATATGTAAAAAATCTGGGAAAATTTTAACTTGTGCCCCATCAAACAAGTTCGGTAGAGTTTATTATTTATATGTGGCTTATCTCTGCTACAGGATAAACATAGTATTTTTATTTTCCTGAAATGACTATAGTTGAATCTGGTGAAAGGGATTCTGTCATCTTTATATGTCATATTTGTGAAGTGTATGATTATGTATCATATATGGCGATACATGATGACAAAGTATGATGACATATGGTGAAATATGTAATGAGATAAGTGATCGGTATTTCACGTGCAGACCAATAAGTATATCCAAACTGTTCACTGTGGTCAAGGTGGCATTGCCATTTTTGATGTGCATACATGGTGAGCAATCACTGTCTGTTTGAGCTTGCCTGTTTTCAGCCATAGACAATCAGCAAGCCAAACCCCTGGGTGAAGCAAGAAAATAGCAGTTAAAAAAGAAAGAATTCATCTCAAGAAGAAGGGTTTATAACCACTCCAAAAGACGAGCCCTGCTTCAATGGAGAAGCAAGACTTGTTAAGTGTCAGCCATGGCACTGAAGGAATTATTTATTCTAGAACAGAGTACTTAAAGGCAGACTCCATTCTACTGTGAGACCAGCTAGTCTGTACTCCATGGTGACGGGAGTCCAACTCTTCATCTTGAAATGTTGCATGAAGCAGTGGATGGTTAGGGGTTGCAAATGTCTTTAAATGTTCATAATCTTGACAGTGAAATCTGTTAATACACATATGGTTGATGAAGCTGCCACCTGCATTCTGGCATTAAATATATGTTTTTGATTCTCATGATACTAGATTTTGAGTAGTTAATGTTACTGTCCCACTGTGTAAAATTTTATCGAAGATAAAAATACAGTTTGGTGGTTTTGTTTTTTCTAGTGGTCTTTAATAATCTTCTAAATCTTTGCTGTTTACATGCTGCTAGTTTGTAGGAATATCAATGAGAGTCTGTCCACATTGCCCTATATGACCTGGGCTATCACATCAGTGCAGAAGTTAAAAATAAAAAATAAAAAAAATCACATACTCCTATATTTGCCAGAATAAGGTTGTTTTGACTCCAACTTGTCAATTTTGTCTCTTATTTTAATGTTTCTTGCACTGTTTCCCACTAAACTCCAGCTACAAAATGGCAAAGGGCCATTGTGAGTTAGTATGTGATATTTCTATTGTTGTTGCTGCATCTTGTGTGAAATATGTAAATGCTGCTACTGAGAGACTTTCCATGACCATTAATTATTTATTACATTGCGATAACAAAGTTGCTTGTTTAAACCTTAAATGTGCATTTTTTGAGAGTTTGGAAATCACTGGAGAAGGTTCCTGCACAATATGGCTTGTTCACACTTTCTCATTTTGGGCAACTAACTTATGTACGTAAAGTCAGGATCTGAGCTATTTATAAAAGTCAATAGAGCATCCACAGGAGCCTTTAGAGTGCCCAGCTGGGACCCTACTTATTTTTATTGATTACATAGGAGACCTACTCCTGCTAAGGCAGATGATGTGAATATATACCTCCATGGTAATTCATCAAATCAAAGGAGAATAAAGCCCTTTGGAATTTAACATGGACCACAAGATTATTAGTGTTAAGTTTGGTGTCTGTGTCATTGAAGATAGTGGAAGCTGGCCCCAAACTTGAGGTGTGATACTCATTTGATGTATACACACACTAAGTAGCTGTAGCTCTATTGAAATTAGTCTTATCCTGTGTAATAGAAGTTGATACAAACCAGTTAGTTGCTGAACGTAAATATCAGGCATAAGTGAAAACACAAGGTAAACTTTTTTCTTCTGAGAAGGAAAGTTGTCTTTTTAATTTTGTTTTCTCTGTAGTGGTACCTCTTACAGCGCGTGATTAATGCACATCCGAATTAGTGCTGATAAATAATGCAAGTCACTTTAGTTAATTTTTCTTGCTGAGCATATCTTCAGCATGAGCAACTCTTAATCAAAGATGAGCATAACATAGAGAAATCAAAGTTGTGAGTTCATTTCACAATGGAGTCTGAGTAGTGATGTGATGACAGTTTCAGTGCTCAAATGAATATTTAGGTTTTAAAGATGCAGTTCATTCAGGAGTACATCTAAGCCATGGAAAGAGCTTAAAGGTGACAGGATAACATTACAGAGATTGAACTAAGATGATGGCCTCACTATTTTTCTTTTCCACCAGAAATAGATATACACAGTCCCACTGCACAATCCCGCTTGCTTCAGGAGACTACCCACTGTATGGCAGAGCAGACATCAGACTATCATGTTGTCCTTCCTTTAAAGATTCAATTTTTTTTTTCCATAAGTACTTCTGTTGTTTGGAAACACTGTGGAAGGTGGATGGCAACTGGCAGTATTTTCCCAGAGGTCTGCTGGAAACACTGATGTGGAGTTAATTTTCACACCAGACTAGGACCCTAGTACTAAGTCTTCAGGCCTGAGTCTGAAGACAAGGGGGAAATGGAAATAAGAGGAAACAAGGAGTTCACATTTTAATTCTCTGTAGGAGTAAAAATATTTCATTTTTATTTTTTCTTTAATGCCTATTAAACTTATAACTGTGAATACTTGGATTAAAAATTATATGTAATGACTATTTTAGACAATGTCCTTAGGGTGTCTTTATAACTCTGTGATTGCCTGCTCTCTCAAGAGGCACTGGTACATCTTAAAAAGGAAGCCAAGGTGTCTGGATAGTTGCTTGATAAATGTTATTAAAAGCATGGAATCCCTGAACTGGAGTCTTCATGACTTGATGATATTTCTGTATTAAGTAGGGGACTATAGTAAAATGCCCTTTTAAAACACATGATAGATGATAAGAATTAATTGATCTTAAAATATACATTTCATCTACAGCCTGGTTTATGCATACATGGTAGTGCTCATAGGAGAAAGACAGAGGCTCCAAGGAAAGCGAGAGTTGATGAGCTGTGGAGGAGACATGGCGTGTTCCCCTAAGCTGGCTTATCCCTAGAACTTGTAGGGGAACTCATGTCTACCTCCTTGTTAAGACATCTACACTCTGCTTCCCAGAATGTGAGCTATAGCTTCCTGAAGACATTCCTTATTTCCATGTCATGCTGCAAAAAGGGGCAACGTGGAGCCCAGCGGTAATAATTTGCTGGAAGAATTTCATGCAGCTGGGAAGAGAGTTAAGTCAGTGCCTCCTGTTTTTGTCTTCATCCCTGTTATTAATCAGATACCAAAAGAGTCTTGGAAGAAATTCAAAGGGGAAAAAAAAGGCAAGCTACAGCATTGCTGTATCCTCCTTGTGACTCCCAGTAGGATTTTCACTGCACTTTTCTCTGTCCTAAATGCTCTGTTGAATGTTACCTCCTATTTCTCATAATTTCCTCAAAATAGGGTTGTGGTTGTTTTTTTTTGCAGAAACTAACTGCAGGCTAACAGTAACTTACTGCTGCATTATAAATGGTAGGTGCTTTATAAAAACCAAGAGAGTGGACATGTTTCCTCTGTAGAGTTTAGTACTTGAAAAACAGAAGAAAACCTACTTCATACGTTGTTGCCTCTGTAGAATCACTCTTACTCATACCTCGGCAGAAACACCAGGATTTTTTTGTTACCAGTGAAGTCAGTGGGAGTCCTCATATTGACTTTTTTGAGACAAATGTCTTTCGGTGCTTGGATTTCAGCATAGGCCTGATTCCAAGCTAAGTAGCTCACTGCCATACACTAACGCATGTGTGACTTCTTCAGTTTTCTCAGGTTTTCCTACACCTAATGATAAAGCTTTGCAGCACGCTATATCAATTCTGACAATGGTCAGGCATGAAACGTTGTAGTTATCAGCACAGCATGTAAAATGTCCGAGTACAGGAATATGCTTTACTCGTGGCATTTAATGTGTTCTATCACAGAATCATTAAGGTTGGAAAATACCTGTAAGATCATCAAGTCCAACCATCGTAGTACAACAAGCCTTTAATCGTCTATTTTATTTTGTTTCTTTTTTCTTAATTATTTTTTAACCAATAAAGAATCTACTTTATTAACATTGTTGTTTCTGACAAGAGCGGTCATGGCTGAATTTTGCAAAAAGAAACCTAAATTGAGATTCCTGTATTAATATGTATATAGTTACCCGTAACTTCAGTGGCGGCAGTATATGTTCAACACCTTGGAAATCAGGTCACTGTTTAAGGGTTTAAATATGAATAAGGTGCCTAAGGTCAAAGACTTCTGGCTTTGGTGAATTGCCTCAGGTCACAGAGCAAATCAATGGCAGAGTCAGCATTAGGAGCCAAGTCTTTTCAGTCAGGCACAGTTTACTACGGCTGTAGCCAACCCATAAATATGTCTGTATTTGCCTCAATGTACATAATTAATTCAGTCCATAGTGTCTTAGTGGTTACCTCCTTATACTGTGTCATGGCTGAAGGCAACATTGCATTTTCATTAAAACCTCTGCAGCCCCGCTGCTTACTTCCGTCAGGCCAAACATTATAGCTGAGAGTCAAATTTGATCCAAAGTACTCTTACAAAACAACATCTGCCATTTTCTACTGCTCTTTCCTCCATTTGGGAAGTATTCAACTTTATAAGGAGACCAAGGTATTTATGTTTAGGAAAAAAAAAGTTTTGTTGCCGGAGTAAAAGGTATCAGTGAGGTGCATCACACTGCAAGCTTCTCAAAGAACGGAAACCCAAGTGCTCATTTTAGAGGAGTGTTTGTTTAACTACTGGAGGTTATCCCAGTGGCAAGTTCATCCTTATTTGATAATAATGAAACATAAGTTTGATGTATTTGCTTGAGTAAGATTGCCATCTGGTAAATAATATGCTTTGTGAGTGTTTATAACAATCATGGTTTAAGCCAAAATTGACTTATCATGATTGCTGCAGATAATACTGTGATGTCCTGACTTAGCTTGGTATTTTTCTTTGTTGAGTGGAGAAAATGTATTTTGAGGGCTTCTTATGCTTATTATTTCTAAGTATTTTGTGCAGTATAAATCTTGCATTTTCAAAAACAATGATTATAGCTGATTATTCTCTGTACTGTAGCTCTAAAGAAGAAAAAGGTTGTTTATATAATTGTTAAGTATTGTTGTATGTATTTAGGCTTTTGCTTTTAGGTTGACTGTAGATTATTCCTTTTGAATTTTGGGCTAGAAAAGGTTTGGATTTTATGTGTTTGGAATTTTTTCTAAACATTTTAGTTCCAGTGAAGGAAGAAAGTTCAGTACTTTTCAGTCTTGGGAAAGAGCAGTTCCATAAGGCGTGCCAGATCTGTATCATTCCAAGACTGCCCAGGAATGTCATCTTCATTTCTTAAATGTGATATAATCTGCAGGAAAAAAAAGTTTAAGAAATTCTCTAACTTTTTAGAGTTTCTGTTTATTTCCTTTTCTTTAACACAGTACAAATCAAGGATATAGGTCTGACTTGAAAAAAGGTTAGGAGTCCTGTCTTTTGCTAGCTCAAGAAAATATATTTACCAATAATACGAACTTTCTCACACTGTCTTAATGGTTGGATTCAGTGTGGAAAATCGTGGCAAAAGATTGGCTCTTTCCGTTCATTCTCTGTTCTCAGACTGTTTTCCAGCTACTGCCAACGATAGTGTTGTAAGATTTTGTACAGTTTTTATTTTTGCAATGTGGACATCTGTCCAGTGGGAACAGAAGTGAGAATTTCAGAGTTTAATGGAAACCTGATAACTCAGTTATGAAAATGCTAATTAAGGCATATTTAAATGAGGCCTTTACAAATGATAGTTTTTATGACTAAAATCCCTTCCCACTTATCATCTGCTCAGATGACTGATGTAAAAAATTAACTGTTAAATCTGAAAACAAAAAGACTATAGGACTGAGGAATTGTACACCTATTTCAGTGTCACTGTGATTTCTTTACATTTTCATGTGGTGTATTCTATGCTTTGGAAAAAAGATATTGAGTAAAATGATGTGTTTCAAGGTTCTGTCCTATTTCTATGTTCGCTAGTATGTGTTATTTCTCAGGCACTTAGGACTTTCAGATATTCAAACTTCCAGCAGTTTCTTCATATGGAGTATTTATGGTACTGGGAATGGTATCCTTAAATGGTGGGGATCCATGGATCCAGAAGTGTGGGAGAGCGCCACTGTGGGGGGTGGGGGGGGAATGTTCTCTCTTAAGCAGAAGCTATTGGATCTTTGTAGATGAATAAATACAAGCGCTTTTCTACATCTTTTCCGCAGCGTGGCTAACAACCCACCAGTGCAGTGTGATTTTTCTGAATTAGACACCATTTCACACTCCCCTTTCTGCCTGTCAAAGAGGTGTCAGCTTCCAATAGAGACTGATGCTACAAAAGTCGTTGCAGAGTTTTGAGTCCTCAAACTGATTCTTATAGAAAGATTTAAAGTGTGCTCGCCAGTCAAGGGCATTCACTAATTCCTCCTGCATGGAGGACACCCTGAAAATATTGAGCCCACCTACTGTATTTTAGTCTGGAAGGGGTGACCTGTATGTGCCAGTTTTACCAAACAAGGATAAAGCTCTGTCTCTTTGTTTGTCTTGCCTCTTTCATCAAATGCTTTCATCAAAAGCCCTCTGCTTAGCACAATGGATTTAATAGACATGTTTTCCAACAAATCATATTTTGAAAGCTCTTAATTGCACATTTTCCTACATATCGGGTAGTTCTGCAAACCAGATGGGACACAACCATGTACAGAATATAAGTTGCAAGTTTTAGAGCAGGTCTTTGTTTTATCTTTCATATTAAAAAAAAAATCTGTACTGGATATTGAGGTGTTCAAGGAATGTGTGGACAAGGCATTGTGGGACATGGTTTAATGGGTATGGTGGTGTTAGTTGATGGTTGGACTTGATGATCTTACAGGTCTTTTCCAACCTTAGTGATTCTGTGATACAGGAAACTTTTTGTTTCCAATCAAACTTTTTCCCCTGCAGAATTTTTTTTTCTTTCTTGAAAAGTCTTGATGAACTCAAGGACCTCAATGTGTTGCAGCATTATCTGTGTGTGATAACATTTTGATACAGCTCTGATGGCATTCTGATACAGAATCGTTATGTTGAATTTTAGTGCTTTAATTAACATGATGAATCCATACTGGCATGACAGATGCCATATAGAAGACAAAGGTGTAACAAGAGTCAAAGGAATGAAAGCTGAAACTAGATAAACTCAAGCCAGAAATAAATAGCAAGTTTTAAAGAGAATTCCTAAAGCTATTTACCAGTGAATGAATTATTTTCATTCAATGGAAAAAAATAAGAAATAGCTTTCTAAAATGACTGCTCTGCTTCAGATAAAGGCTATAGGTGCAAAAGAGTGAGGTTTTGTGGCTCGTGACATACAGATGTCATAGACAGCTGATGCTGCTTCTGGTCTTAAAAATTTCTGAATGTTCAGCAATGTGCAGTTTATGTACATGCACAGCTTTTGGTATAGAGAGATGCACCCAGAACCAAAACCAGCATTCAAGTCTTGAAAAAAACATTTTCAGACCTTTTCACAGAGTTCCCCTTCATCTAGAAACAGAAGTGTACATTGTGTGAATGCATATGCATAGGATAACCAGCCCTCATATTTGTTTGACACTTGAGTGCAATAGCAATACTAAACCATGATCATTGTTAGTAATTAATGGGATTAGATATTTAAGTCATTGTTGTCACTGGTTTGGAAAACCAACACTTTATATTTTAATCTCTTTTTAATGTCAGAAGTGGGACTTTTATATTACCCTAAAACAAAATCTATGACTAGATTAAATAAGTAAAAGGCATTAGCAAACAGCAATTAGTTTATGTATTATTGTCAGTAACAGCGGGAAGGTCTGATGTGCACTTGTGTGTATATTCACCCATTAACAGGCAAGGAAAAATTAAGCATGTGAAGTCCTTAGACTATTATGCAAACTTAATTTTTTCAAACGAGAGCTGTGTAGAGTATTTTTCCTGTAAATGTCTTTACAGCAGTGAGTTTGTTCTATTTTGACCCAAAGTGCATCAGGTTTTCAGTTCACCTCATGTATTTTTATATCTGGAGTGGGAGCAGAGCTTGGCATGAATCTATATGAAGTCCCTATCACTGTTCTTCTAACTTGCAGCAAGACCAAAAGACTAATGCTCAAAAAGGGCTGAAGTTGAAAGTGTAACCACAGAGATCCGGAGAGAAGTGCTCAGAGGTTTGGAAAATTGTGGCTGGTGATCAAGAGGATTTTGATTAAAAAGCACTTTATGTAACATCTTCCATACACTGATAAATGTTCAGCTGTAAAAGCTCTCCAGGAATGAATTCCCTCTAATAATGTTTGTTTATTTTTACCTTATTTTAAGAGCAAACCTCAATTATACATCTGCCAAGGGAAGGGAGAGCATTTAGTCCATTTGTTAGTGGCTTTAGGATTTGATGAAGGGCTTTAAAGGGAACTTGAAAGCTAAGTTGCTCTTGACATTTTGGTTTTCTCTGAACTTAATACATCTGTATTTTTGGCAAGGTTTGACGATGGGAGACACTTTTTTCCATCTTCCAATATATGGCAGGCTTCTTAGGGTGTTTTGAAGAACCTTTAATGCGCAACTGATAGCTGTAGAATGTGAGTATGGTTATTTAGAGTAATAAATTAGAAATTGTTTCACCAGTCAAAGCCTCTGAAGACTATAGAATCTTCAGAAAATGATTGATTGTCTATGTTTTATATTTTGCCTTCCATCAAATGTGCATGAAAACATCTCGCCTCTCATACACCTAGGTCTCTGCAGAACTGGGTCTGTGAAATCACACTGGAAAAGCATGCTTCCTACACGTTCCTACTGCCAGTTGGTGTAATGACGCTGCTGTTGCGGGTGCTAAGTGAAAAGAAGGGGAAGACGTGCAATTCTGAAGGCTTGTGGGAATTTTGCAGCTATCTCCCCTTCTGTCAGTCGTGTTTCTATCCTGTGCTCAGAAGTGAGTCTGGTAACAAGGGCCCCCTGACTGGATTGAGAACGCAGCTGCACAAGTGCCCCCTTCTTTCAGTTTGCCCTCACCTTCATATTGAAGTTATGATTGCAGGCTCAGGCTTAGCTTGATCCTGAGGTCACATACCTGTAGCTACTCTCGAAAGTCAGTAACTTAAGGTAGAGAAGGCTAATTGTCAGGTTGAATCTTGTGGTGTGAGTGTCTGACCTGGTTTCTGTGCACTGGCCAGGGAGTGGTCTCTGACTAGCTTCTAGATAAGGCTAAATGTGTTGGATTTGTGTTTTAAACACCTGCCTGGATTATGCTGTGCCTACCCTGAGACAAAAGCTCTTAGCTAGCTAACACTGCTGCTGTTGGGATTTATTGAAATGGCCAAGCTCAAGACAACATTGATAAAAAGTGTGGTGGCATCTCAGGTTTTGAATTCACTTACCCACTAGGTCTGAAGCAGACCTGGTCTATCTAAAGCAGACATCTACTAGCTTTCTGGGATAAAAGCCCATTGTTCAAGAAAAGGCTGAGTTGGAGGAAGATTAAGTTGTCTAGAAATTATAAGAGATGAGAACGAGTCAAACGGTTGCTTTTTTTTCCAGTGAGAATCTGTCATTATTTCTTTTTTTCTCGTTTGCTGTGGGTTTTTGTTCTTAATGATAGAGCCAGGTGCCAACAGCAAATGATTTGCATAGCTTGTTATGGAGCTCGATCAGCATCGCAGCTGTTACCGCAGTTCTGGATCACTCTAGCTTATGCCAAACTCGCTGGTTTGAAATCAGCACAGCGTGCAGATCATGTTGCCGGTATCTCTGAGAAAGCTATCCCAACAAAACTTAGGAAACAGCTTCTGCCTTTCTTCTCCTGGTGGTGGCTGTTCCTTGCTGTACACTTGCATTATTTCAGGAATGTTCCATGGTAGAGAATGGTCTGTATTCCAGCACGAGCAGTGCTGTGAATTTGACTTGCCTAATACAAGCCATCTTTTCCATCACTATCTGGCTCAACAGCTTGAGACAGGTTTCCTATAGTGTGTAGTCACTACTGCAGGCTTGCTGTAGTCCAACCTGATTAATCCAGTATAAATCAGGCTGTGAATTCTATTCTGGTGTAGATTAAAAAACTCAACAAGTCAGTTTTAGATTAGCAGATTGATCTGTCTTGTATGGTCATGACCTACGTGAATTTTTTGTTTCCTTAAAATGCTGCTTGGTATTTTGTGGTCACCATACACGAATTCCAGTGCAGTAGTTACTTAGCAATTTCTTGCATCTCTAAATAAATGTCTCCTTAGTAAACTTGATTACTTCTCAGGCTTTTACATAAGAAACTAGTAAAAATTGTGTCAACACTGTCTGTTTAAAGAGAAATGTTGCACTGTAATCTTTTGAATACTGGGAAATTTCACGTAAAGCAAGAACATCTTGAGAGGGTATAACTGCACATTTATTCAAAATAAAATGATCATTTATTAAGAAAACAATGTCTGCTGGTGGTAACCCCGTTCTGATTTTCTAAATTAGCCCTTCTCCAAAACAGGCTCATTATCTAGGAAATGACTGCTGCTAGTAAAGCATCTAAAGAAAATAGGCACAGGTAGCAGTAAGAATATTGTTATTATAGCAGCTCCCAGTAGTGCTGCTACCGTTAAGGTTCTGTCAGAATTTTCATGGGAAGCTCCTCTTTTCCGATTTTTTTTATTTTTACATGACTACAAAAATTTGGGCTATATAGGAAAGTTGCATATAAGGTCTGAGGCTGGCAGTGTTTGCTTTGAGCAGCTCTTGAAAAATAACTTGATACCACAAAAGTAGATGTTCTTTGATTCCTATGATCATGTTAAGGCATGGATTTTGAACTACCTGTTTTTTCTTTTATGAAACAGAAGGTGCTTATAGTACACTAAATCTACCCTATTTATAATTTTCATCTTGGTTTGATCTCTGCCTGTCTTTCTCATCTTCCTCTCACAAGCTAGGATTCTGTTAGTGTCTATGTTGAAGGCAGTGGCATAGGTGGGTTGGTAAAAATGTGACCTGACCCTGCTGACATCAGCTGGAGTTTACTGTTGACATCACTGGACATCAGGATTTTCCTCTGCTGAGGAAGGTTAGTGTTGATGAATAAGATTTTGAATGACTGAAGTTTTCAAGCTCACGAGCGGCTCATAAAGCAAACAGAATACCCAGCAAAAGCCTCATTGCTTATTTATTTATGCAGTTCAGCTGGAATTAGTTACAATGTTTCTTACTATGCTAATTAAAATATTTGCCCTATTTGGTAGAAGTAGTGAAATGTTAGCTGTATTCTTAAAAACCGACAAAGACCTCCTGGGAGTCCCGAGTTGCAACACGGGGAGATCAGTGAAACATGCACCCGCAATCCTGTTGTAGATGCAGAGGTGCTGTTTGAATGGAAAGTGTTTACTGCTCGTTGGCTGATGTGAAATAATTTGGAGGCCTTGGTGCAATACCCATGTGTTGAATGTCAGTTTTGTCGAGTGAAAAAAGTCCTTGTAATTGATATTCTAATTAATGTTTTTGTAAAAGGAATCAAGGATTGAATGGATCTGAAAACTGATCTACCCTTACAGCTATAAAAGTGACCCCTCGAAGGAAGTGGAGCATTGAGAGGAGAGGAATGGGGGTGGGAAGCACACGCTGCTGGCTCACATCATGTCTGCTCTGTGTACGGACAGCAAGCGTCCGTACAGTGTGCCTGCTAGCTAGGTATCTTTATGAAATCTGAATTTGTGATGGGTCACTCTCTGAGCCTCTTCCTTTATTTAGCTGAAAGTCTTTCCTTCCAACTACTACCCAAGTAGGTGAATGCCTTCATAGTAAAACAGTCCTGGTCCAAATATTTCCTGACTGGGTTTTTCACAGGGGCTAAGCAGGGAGCTGCAGCGCTGCCAGGCACAGGGCGGGGGACAGCGCTCCGGAGCAGCGTGCTGAACCACATGCACGTGCCTGGGCATGTGCTCGAGGAGAGCTTTGAGCTCATGGGAAGAAAAGTTCATCACTCATCGCCTTCATGCTTGGTGCTGCCAGCCCAAATAGCGAGTATTGGCATGGAGGAGAGAAGAGGCCATGCTTCCCTCCTGCGCAGGCTGTGCAGAGCACGTGTAGCCTTGTAGTCTGTCCCTGATGGCCAGCGTGGCCAGGCAGTGTGGGGAGGAGGAGCTGACTCCCTGAGAGAGGGATTTCGTCCCCACTAGAGTTCAGAGTCAGGAGTGAGATGGTGATGGTGACCCCAGGCTTGGCTGTGTTACACAGAGATGTGCCGGGCAAAGCCTTTCTGGAAGTGCGGCCAAGGTCACGCACTTCCTCATGGAGAACAGGAATTTCGTAGCTGTATTAGTTCTAAGCAGAGGCTCATGTTGTACAGGGCTTCAGTTGTCCGCTTGGAGTTTGGTTTGTTCTTGTTATGCAATGATATAAAGTAATGCAAGTACCAGCAAAATGCAAGTTTGTCTTTTGTCTAATTATGACCTCCTTAAGTTAATTTTTATGCATCAAAGCTATTTGGCATTTGTCAAAACAAATTCCAGTCCCTAGGAGAGATTTTTTATGACAAAACCACCATTGATCTGACAGCTTGCTCTCCAGGGAAGAAACAGTGTGGCTGGCATTAAAGACTTAATGCTTCCAAAGTTCTTCTTTACTACTAGTCCCAAGGCAGAGTGTCTGGGCCTGGGCGAAGCCGCTGCCTCGGTGGCAGCTGGGAGTTTGACAGTGTTATGAAGAATTGCAACTGTTGATCAGTGGATTGTTACGCTGTCGATGACAGCGTTGCAAATTAATTCTGAAATTAACTGAGGGGACATGAAGAGGTCTCACTGTTCCTCTGAAAGAAAGAGGGCAGTGTCGAAATTACCAGCGAAGCAGAGTAAAAATCTCTCTCTACGTTCTGCCTGGCAGCTGGATGCAAGCGTGTAGAATGCGGATGTCTGGCATCCGCGTTCACCTAGAGAAAGCTGAGCCTTGAGGAGATGACTATTACGAGTTGCAGGGTGGGGCGGGGATGTTTTGGGTTCTCTATTGCTTTTGTAAATGATTTATTGCATCTACTGTATCTTAGAGATGAGAAATTAGTAGGCTGATATTTCACTTCTATTCTTAAAATAACCTGTTATTTTGCAAAATGAAATAATCTGTGATACAGCAGCCTTCTCCTACCCTTTGTCAGATGCTATTCAGCCTAGAGTACTTCCAAATACTCAATACTATTTCACCTACGTGTGCAGAATGCGGTCTAATTCAAACCTGAGGTATCATTCGCTGGCTCGTAGTAGCCATTAACATATGCTTTTCCCATGGTTTGTGTACTTATTCTAAGCATGTGCCTTTTACAATGCAGAACACAAGAGACTTGTTTTGTAAGATTAATGAAGGTCACCAAAATTCTCAAAAGTATTCTGATAATTAAGGCTTTGTTTATCAAAAACAAGTTATATTAAGAGCAAAAAGATTCATGGTAATTATTCATAATCTTAACAATTCAAGTGTAGCCACCTCATTTGTGCATTTAATTCTTCTTGTTAATGTTTTGCATAAATCTGCATAATTACTTGAGTTGCCTGTTGTAATTTTGACAGCTACTCAGTTCATGTGCACTAAAGTATATCAAAAGCTTGATGTGCTGAATATTTATAATTTTACGTATGTTCTTGGGATAATATTTTTTCAACAATATTTTAGTTTTTGTAAAATTGACATGGTATACTTGGAAAGATTGCCAAACATAGATCTCCGTATTAGCACATGATGGAAGTAGAGCCACACTTAAAGGTATAGTACCGGGGTTTTGAAGTATTTTACAGAAAATACATATGAATTGTGCACATGAAATGTTTTGATAATTTTTTAGTATGTGTTATACTTCTTTAATGTGAACACGTACTTTTTTAGAAAAAGTTTTGCAGCATGTTCTCTGCATGTGTAAGTACAAGTCGCTGCCTAGATTTTATTCATAGTCACATTCAAAAGAATAATAGTGAAAAATAGAAGCACAATGTTAGCATTGAATAGCATTAGCATGGGAAGCTAGCCTGGCTGTGACACACGCTGCGTCGCTGCATGGCTCCCAGAGGGCTTGGAGAGCTCTGAGAACTATCTTCCTGCAATTTAGCAAAACAAAACAGCGTCAACAGCAACCAAATCTAACTTTTGGCTTCCCGAGTGCTCCTGCACATTAAAATTTTGTGGGTGGTGGAATGAGAGTCGCATTCTTTGGAGAAATGTAAGACATCCAAAAAGAATAATAGTGTAGATCAATCAAGTTGTGTCACCCTTCAACCACAGTTCTGGGGAGGAAAGGAATGTGCCGAGTGAGAAGGTGCTAATGACCTCTTCCGCACACAGAATAAATACACCATTTCGTAAGGACAGCAAATCCCGAGGTTATTTACAAATACCATTGTGCTTGTGAATTATAAAAGCAGTTGCTAACTAATTACAGCAGTAAGTTTTCAGTGCATCTGATGTCTGTCTGGCACAGTGCGGTGCGAATCTTCAGTCGGCTGAAATCACACAAATCGTTCAGTCTTCTTACAAATGTTGACAAAATGCTGGTCTGAAGACCTAGTTCGGATCCTTTAAAAATACCATCTCAAGACAGTTTATTTTTGAAAGACTGTGTTGCGCATACTGAAGCGATCAAGTTTTGCACTTAGTTAGAAATAATATTCGAGTGTGTATGCTCTGGTGTAGAAGTGTCTACTCACTATTTGGTCACATTTTGACCTTACTGAAATAGCACTGTGTGTTATAAAAATGTGTGCTTATGTTTATTAGCTCTTTCACGCAGAAATTCGTATTTTTATATGAAAACAGCTTTCTTTAAGACAGACAAAAGGGGGGGAATCTTGCTTTAGACATCATAGCATTGTTTCCTAGGGAAGAGATTTGGTATGAATGAAATGCTGTTGTCCAACAGGAGAAGAAAATGAATGTATTTAAGTGGTATCAAAAAGCAGAAGCAAAATTCTCCTTTGGATGCTGGTGTTCCAGCTGTACAGATTCCTCTGCTGTCACGGAGAGTTGGTGCTATACATTAATTTTGAACACTTAAGACATCAGAAATACAGGTTATCCTTCAGTCGTAGATCCACTAAAGGGGTGTAACACCATGGGAGGAGGGAGGAAGGTTTAAACTGTTTCTGGTATGCTCAAAATATATTGGGGGTTGATTTAGGAGTAAAAGGAGGAAAAGTGCAGTTGTCATGCCCTGCTATCTTTCACTTTAATGAGCACTCAAATGTAAGTGAAAAATTAAAAGCTTGTTATATTTAGAAATAGCTGGAGCCATACACCCGATGTATGTTGCACACAGTGGGGAATGAGCATAAAAAATGAGGGGGGGAAACCCGTCTACTTTGCAGCTATATTCATTAATTAAGAGAAGTTTGCTAAACTAAATTTGGAAAGAAAAAAAAAGAAGAAAAAAAACTTCTTTAATTGTGTTTACCCAAAAGCCTTTTCTTCCTAATTTAAATAGCATAAACATCTGGACTAAAGCAATATTAGAATCATGGCAGTAGTCAAGCAAATCTTGTGGAAAATAATGAAATTAGATCCCTGGTGTTGTGACAGAGTAAGGGCAGGATACATCAGTTCGATGTTAATAAAATTTCCATGAATGACTGAATACAATTAAGAAATTGTCAGTTGCGGCAATGAACTTTTGTAGCTCATAGATGTTTGCATCATTTGATTATGCTGGCAATTTAAAATTGTTTGTTAGTGTCTGTGTTGGGATATTAATTATGACCTTTATTACAGCCCACAATTAAACTAGTCATATAGCAACAAGCAGCCTGTGTTGTGGTAGTAAAGGATCTGAACTGTTTGGAATAGGGTCTTGGTATGTTCAGACCATTCACTGATCATCCAAATTGGAAATTATTTGAAATGATCCAGTTCTCTAAAAAACAATTCAACTGGGTTGAGTAATCCCTTTACTAAAGAAATTTTGGTTTAATAGTGTTTTAACAGTTCTAATTGCTAACATCATCTGTAAAACTGTTTTAAAAAAGGGAGAGAGAAGGCATTTTTAGCTGAGACTCCAAGATAATCTTTCTCCTGTTTCAGGAAGAGAAAACAATTATTCATTGGTTAATTAGCTGTAAACAACTTTTTAAAGACACATCCATTATATATGTAATTATTTGAAAAAACCTTTAATGTTATTTGTGCTAATGCATAATTATTAGTGCTTGCTAAAAGGATTAAGAGTATTTAGATGACCACTATTGTTGGGAAATATCAGAGTGGAGAGATGAGATTAGCATCAGGAAGGACTGTGTAGTGATGAATCAAGTGTGTGCCTGCACAATGAACAAATCACACGTTCAGAAAGAAAGCATTGCAAACTGAAACCACGCGCTTCTTCGTCTTTAATATTTTTGTGATACGTGAAGAAAATACATCATCGCCGAAGTATTTCTATACCCAGTGGAATACATAGTTCCTGTGATTTTAATTTTTTTTTAAACTCCCATGGCACGTTTGTCATTTTCTTTAGAACTGTGTAGTCCCTTTATTATTGCATAGCTGAGTGGCAACTTTACAATGCCCTCAGTACATCCATTTACTAACTGTTATACCTAATTTACTAAGAAGATGTAAAGTCATAGTGAAATCTATTTAGGTTTTTGTAATGTGTTGACTGGAGCACTGTTTATATCATTAGCATATGAATGAAATGAATACTATTTTAAACACTTAAATATTTCTAATATAGGTCAAGGGAAACTGCAACATTTGTCCTAACACATTGCAAATTCCAACTAAGACATCACAGAAACGTGCCTGAAATGTGTGTTGATTTATGTCTGTGTTTATCAAAAAAAGGTTTGACTGTATATACTAAAATTACACTGAAAGAGGCAATTCAGGGCCACTTCCATAAGAACTTAAGCATCTGAGTGACCTAATTCTGACACAACCATAGTTGTGCTGTGCTTAAATCGTTATCCTGGACATATCTAACAAAATAACTTATGCTAAACAGAGACCTGATATTTAATGTGCCAAGTCCCCATATTTCCGTGGAGTTGTAATTTTTCAGAGCCATTTGGGTATGTGGCTAGCCACAGAAGCATCATAAATGGTGTAACAGGAGCGCTCCAGGTTCCCCTGCAAAGTCTATGAGTGTGCCTTAGCCCTGACCTGGAAGGATCGACCTGAGCAGTGGGAGATTTGTTCAGTCTCCATGAATTTGGCTGCTTTTCAGATGCTGCCAGTAATGATGCTAATTGCTGGCATTCGTGGCGGTCGGTTTTGTGATACAGGCACCTGTACCATGTCAGGATTTCTGATCTTTTAAACAAGAAAACAGCTCTCAATTCTCTCTTATGAAACTGGAGGAACAGTGTTCGACAGCTCTGAAGGAACACCATGGGTGATTTTAACATTTCAGTTCATTGGATATTTTTAATACTCTGGAGTATATTAAGGAGAAATTGTGCACTCTCATTTGTATGATTTCTTTAAAGCAAGCATTATGTGGAAGCATTTGGGGGATGGAATTTTTGTAACTGTTTTAGTTGACAAAGAAATTATTACATTTTAAGGGATTTGTGTATTTAAGCATAGATGATTATTTAGAAGGTTTGGTTGCTGCAAATTGGAAGCCTTGTAGCTCAATTTACTAATTTATTTTGTGATCTGTGACTAAACTGAGTAAAAATGCAAATAGCACAAGCCCTTTATGTTTTATCACCGGATCAGTTTACTGATGGGAGGATCGGAGTCACTAAACAGTTCAACACTCTCGTGATTTCTAAGTAGTCAGACACTAAAAGCATCTATAGTGAAGACCACAGGAAAGCTCACATGAACAGAGGTTTTAATGGAATTCAGTATTTATTTGTTTCTGACTTGGAATGCAGAAGCAAGACTTTATTGTCCATTGTAAGGATGATATTTTTTTTCTCTCATCACATGTGGCAATGAGCCATCGTGTTGTGTTGCAGCATGCTTGTGTGTTAGGAGGAAACAACTGGCAAAGCTAGAAAGAAACACTGAAAGCTTAAATGGGTGTTGCCATTTCCTTTTGATTACACCCCTTTTCAGAGAGCATTAAAAAAATTATCTTTTACTTCCATGACTTTTATTTTTAACTGATGTCCCTCCATGTTTTTAGGGGTTTTTCCTTGTTTAAAAATATTACAGCGGTTTATCTGCTACCTATTTGCAAGTCAGTCTTAGCAGTGATGTCAACACCATTTTGGAGCCAGTGCTAGGGCACAATCTTCCTCCTGGTGAAACCAGATGAAGTTGTGTTCTTGCCTTCTAAGGAAACAGATTTGGGTCTATTAACACCTATTTTTGCAGATCCAGCAGAGGGAGCAGAAGTCCACCAATGGGGCTGCTTTGGATGAAACATTTGGGGTGGCAGATGGGTTGGCAAAAATTGCTTGTGGAGGTGGGGAACTGCATGAATCATTCCCCCCATATTCTGAGAAAACTGCTCAATTAAAACACTAAAGATTGCTCTGTAATTCAGTAATTTTACACGTCCTGGAATTTAATTTTTTCTTTAAATTCTCCATGAGTTGGTACCATATTATAGCAGTTGATTAAAACTATTTCCAGCGCTAACACAAGTGTAGTGATCCCAATTAGCCACAGATAATTGTTTTAGTAGGGAATAACACCCAATCATGTCTTTGCACATCAACTCCCCTGCCATTTTGCTACATTTGTGAATATACATGAGAAGAATAGGCTAAACTGGTTTTGAGTGTGCCATATGCAAACATCGGACTTTATTTTGTGTCCATACTAGCTGCAATTATGCTGGTTTTTGCAACCAGGATTTGTAGTCATTTGGCCAATCTTCAGCAGAATGCAATTTAAGGGGGACAAATTTAAAGCTGGACTATGAGATATTGCCCCCTTTAAAAATTAAAAAAAAAAAAAAAATTTAGCTGTTGTTCTCCAGTGTTATTTTAAGGTGCATGCAATTGATACAAATCTGTTATTAGTTGTTTCGCCTTAGAAGTGATAACGGCGCATTATAGCAGAACCTGGTGATCAGGGGCTTGCTGCTAAAGATGGCAGCAGGTGGATTTTGATTTACGTACAACAGGGCTGGGAGCCACAGCATTTTAGAAGATACACAAGGGGGAGAATCTTCTGCTGATTCCTAAAATCAATGAGACCAAGCAGCCCACCAGCAATGGTTTCTTCTCCTTAAGAAGATGTGTTTCCTGCTACTTCTAGAACACTATTGGCAAGTTTAGTCTAGTTTGGAAAAGTTAAAATAAATTTTATCTATATAAGTACATATGAATGCATGGCACATGATCCTTCAGAATTGGCTGATTTCAGTATGAGCCATACATGAATCATATAGCTGGGCAGAATATCATATATGGCTGGGCAGAATCACAGCCACAAAAGAACTCATCCCAAGATAACTGACAAAAAAGCAAAAATTATTCTCAACTGATGTGCTGCAGTGTGAGGATTCACCTAACCCAGAAACTATTTGCTGGCTTGGATCCTGTGTTCCCTCATTCCCTTTGTCTTGAATTGCTTTGAGGTATAGGCTCGATGCTCCTTTCACAAATTGCGGCGCAGTTGCAGTTGAGATGGTCTCCAAGAAAAGTCCCTAGTGTTTCTTGAAAAAGGTCTGTCCAAAGGTCAGAGACAACTGGCACGAAATACCTGTGCAAATGCAATACCACAGTTTGAGTTGCTTTAGGTAGCCGAGTGCGTGGACTTATGTACGTTTACATCCATGGAATTGAAAATATCAAATAGTAAACCTGTATGAATGGCTTTCTGATTTGCTCACAAGGCTGGTTTATGTCAGTACTTTTGGGTTATGTATTTTTTTTTAGGAAAGCAGAGTGATGAGTCCAAGTCTCATGAACTAAAACTCATCGGAAACTCACATGACTCTCATGGACTAAAACTGTCTGGAACATTAAATAAAACTATATTTAGGGTTCTCATTTGCTTTCTGTTGGCCAAACCTGAAGATTGTGTAGAGATCATATTTCCAAATTTTTCTCTGGAACTGTGAAGCCTGAAAACTAACTTCTTACATGAAAATCTAGATTTTGGTTGTTTCTGTAAAACAAAGATTTTGAAAAACCAGGGCATTAAAAGCTATCCAGATATTGTGAGACTGGTAATTGTAACAGTTGCAACATGGCTGCTGCTCAGTGTAGAAGACAGACCTGTGAAAGCGGATTTTTGTGCAGCCAGGGCTTCACCTAGCACAGGGCAATGTTGTACAAGTTTAGAAAAAGGAGTTTGTGAGAAAACATCAAAGGTAGAGTAACCAGCTCACTGGAAACCAGTTTTCTTCAAATAATATTTTTGTATTATAAACAGTTCTTCAGTATTTTTAGAAATCTAGTTTTAATAAGTATTTTAGATTCCAACCCATTTGATATCTTAAAAAAATGAAATGAAAATGAATGCTTAGTTTTATGATTTTCTTATTTTTTTTCCCCTCTCTTCTTTCATGTTAGACAAGTGTCACAGTGAAGAAAAAAGGGTAATTGGGGGACAGGAGGTTGCAGATCCAATATATCTTAGTTGACGAAGGCAGCTTTTTTTTAGATTAATTAATTCAGAGATAATATCTCCCCCTCCAAAGGAAAAAGAAAGAAAAACACCACAACAAAGAAACCCCAAAAACCCAAAACCATACTCCTGTACAAATGAAAAAGTTCAAACTTTCCCAAAAGTAACTTTTTTACTTAGAAGATAATTGCCCTTGCTTGGCCACCTTTTGTTGACAGCCAGATGTGGGATTTAGCTTTGATTAAGCAGTAAACCTTATAGCTGGACATAAACCTGGCTCCTTACAAGAGAACATCTCTAAGATACTCTGTTTTATTTCACTCCTCACCAACAGGTAGGACTTTCTGAAGATACTTGAGTTTCCTGGCTCAATGGACTAAACCTTATGTGGGCCAGAACTGTATCTGCTTCCCCCTTCTATCTTGTGTCTTCCAATTATCCTAACGAGAAAATCCTGTGCATCATTAGCTCCTGCACACCACCTCCCTGCAGTGCTGCTTGCCTCCTAAAGCCTCCCTTGCCTGCTGAGAGGGAGGTCTGCAGGTGAGAGATCCATGATCCACCCCCAAGTCTGGAAGAAACTCTCTCTGTGTTTTCGGTAGGTACCAAAATCTGAACATTTGCTGTGTGCAAAGCTTGCAAGATGTCCGGAGGAATTTGAGTTCATTTGAGGTGCTGAACTGAAGTTTGGTCTCCCTTGGGACTATGTAATCTTTGCAAAAAGGAAAGAGAGAGGCACAAATGCTTGTAGGAGGGGTAAGGAGCCTGGAGGCTTTCCATGAGCCTTAGTATCTTTGTAGTGGGGTTTATTTTACTACCTAGCGAAAGGGTGAGATTGAGGCAATGGCCCTAGATACTATTGGAAAAGTGGATGGATGACTGTTGTAACACGAGGTTTCATAACATGATCTTCTTCTGTTACTCAGTGTTGATGGCTTTTTGCTGATTAAAGGAACAAAGGCGATCTCACTGTAACAACAACAAACTAAAATAGAACAAAACCCTCTAAGTCTACACATTAATGGAAAGAATCAGGGAATGGAAAATGAAACAAAAGCTAGGATACTAAGAATGCAATCTTACAACGTTTCTGGCATAACATGCTGTGGCTTTTTTAACTCTTCTTTAAGCTAAAGATGGAGTTGTCAGCCTTAAGTTTGAATTTTCTTGCTTTTTAGCAGTTTGAGTTAAACATTAATGTTACTGAAAATAGCTTTTTATCTGTGTGTATTAAGGGTTTGTTTACCAAAGTCTCCGCTCCCAAATGCGTGAATTTGAGCAGCTAGCAAACATCAAAGCAAGGAGATTTTTCAGCTCAAAAAGTTCTCTTTAAAATTGAAGATTAGTCTTTCACTGTATACTTTCTGTGAATAATTATTAGAATCTGTAATAGACACTTAGTCTCTCTTTATTGTTCTGTCTATTATATTGAAAGAGATATGCCTTGATTATATCATTTTAATTAACTCTTGCTGTGTTCTACTGAAGTTCAAAGCATTAAGCATTGTTTATGTAAGCACCATGACATTCAGGTTGCCTGAAAGGAGTAAATAAAACTGTAGGTCAAACGGTATTAATGTGTCTTGCCAGCTATTATGACATCCGCTTTTGAATAGCGTTTATTCTGTAATTGATGGTTGTCAGCCTGTAATTTCCATCGTTATGTTCTGAACACTTCAAGTTTTCCCTAATTTTTGTAGTGTTTACACCATATCTAGTTAAAGATTAAAGTAAAATGGAAAAATGAGTTACCAATTTTTTATTTGACCAGCTTAATATTTCTGTCTTCAGGGGAATCACTCCAGTTATTTGCCAAGTTCATATATCTATAATATTCTTTTAGATTCAATTTTCTGCCCTTTACTTTTCTCCATTTCATATTTACTTTATTCTTTGTGGTCATCCCATCTAATCTGTCTGTCTGTGTCTACCTAATTGGCCTAATACATCCATGTATCATTTCTTTAATGATTTTATTATTGAAATGACACTTAGCATTTGATACTTAAGCATACATTACAAAAACTTAATTCTCCCATTAGTGGATCAAACTTCCATACTGCTCCTACATTCGGACTGCTTCATGAGTTGAGCAAGCCTTGTTGAACATTGTCCAAGAGCTGTAAGGCAGACCTACTTTTTTAATCTGTATTAGTGAGGAGAAGCCACCATACAGATCTGGGTCACTTATTATACTCCAGCATTGACTAGAGGCTCTGGTCCATGAAGATGCAAGATTTCCTTTCACTGTGCAACTTGAATTTTATCTTTAAGGCCTTGCTTCTGCAAAGGAAGCTTAAAATTAAACTTTTCAGCCACTTCCACCATCCATAACGAACTGCAGGTGTTTTAGAAGCTTCTATGGCTTTTCTCTGTCCATTTGATGTCCAAATTTACCAAATGAACTTCTCTTTGTTTCAGCTTCCTTCAACAAAATAATTGACTTCTGAGAAGTGCATAGCTAACAGGAACATCTCACAAAATCTCACACATCCATCCTTACCCTCTCCTTTCTTGAGCCTTTCCAGGTGTTTAACATCCCTGTAACAGTGTGCCTGCCCTTTGACTTTGAGCTCTTCTTCCCATATATAGCCTCTGTTATTGTCTTCTCTCTAGACACCAGCAGTGGCAGCGTTTTCCAGAACTTGGCTGCTTCATTCCCATTCCTCCAGACTCCCTTGTTTCCCTAGGATATCTAGCAAAGGTTTCCACCCTTATTTTTTAGAGCTGCTATTAAAATTCCTGTAAGATAGCATGGATTTGCTCCATTTCTTTTCCTGTTCCTCCTATTCATCTTCATGTCACCACGTAGTCATGTGTCTGACATGGTGTGACTGTTCTTTACCATAGTGCTTGCAGTTTCTGTCGGGACCAGTCACGATGTGATGCTACGTCTCTGTATCAGGCTACCTCAACATTTTCTCGCATTATTTCATATTTCTCCATCATACCTCTCTGTATCTTTATTCTGTATGTGTTTTCAAATTTTTTTTTTTTTTTTTGCTATGAGCTCTCTGAGTCTGGGAAGCGCCTGACAAATCTGCTGTTACAAAATATTCTGGATAAAAAGGCTATTTTTTTGTTGAATGGTTTGTATGTAGAAATTTTTGTAATTTTTTTTTTTTAGCTCAAGCCTGTGGTTTGCTTAAAAGAGGTTGTTAAAGAGGATTCCATTGTGTTTCTCTAGTGAAGCATAGCTATGCAGTTAAATATGTTGTACGGGCACTGAATAGTATAACACTTAAGGGATGTTGAATTTTATTTTGGACATGTTTTTGTATTTCTTTATCGTGGCAGAGACATTATGGTAATAGGGTAGTAGGGAACTAAGGTGTCCAGTTATGTGCTATGGTTAACAGAGTGGCCTGCAGTTAAGTTCCTTGGTATTAGACTCTTTTCTTTCTTTTTTTTTTTCCTTTTCCTTTTTTAAGCTTGATAGGCTGCAGTTGAAGTTCATTGACTTGTCTTTGTTGTGGGCAGAATTCAAGTACTAGGTCAAATTAAAAGCTGACATTACCATTATGTCTGTACTTCTATAGTACATTCCTCTTCTACAAAAAGCCAAATACCTATTTGCATACTTTGGATTGCTAAAACCAAAGAAACAAAGCAAAAGAGACAATTTTTACTCATTCATAAATGAATTGATGCTGAATAGCAAACCTCATTATTTCTGGATGAATCTGTTAAACAAATGAAAATAGGTGAGCCTTCCTCTCTCTTTTTTGTCTCTTATTTAAGAAAATGGCATGATCTCAGGAGAACATCTTTAACTAAGAGAGCATAAGTGCGCAGAATGACAGTTACAAATAATTTTATACAACAGACAGACAAATTGTGCTGATTGTCTGTATTTAAAAAAAAAAAAAAGCCTGGCCTAAAAGACTACAGTAAATCACGAAAGTGATCTCAAGTGAACAGAGATAGATTTCTGGAATACGGTGTGCAATGAAACCACTGACCTCTTATACAAGGGTTCATGTCTTTTTCTACAGAAACAGATGGGTAATAGCATAATGCTGAAATCATGCTCTACATAATATGAACCTAGTGATTGCAGACCTGATTGCTTGCCATATGGTTGCTGAAGGGTTGAAGAGAAAATGGGATGATATGCAAACCCTTAAAAGCAACATTTTTATTGAATGGCCATTACATTAAAACCCAAACTCTGCAAATGAAGGAAAGAACTGTGGTGAATAATGATGAAATAACAAAACAATAAAAGAAACAACACAATAGCATGTATTTGTTTTCAATATGCAAAATAATACTCATTTTTTTTGTCATCTTGTCTTGTGTTATGAGCATTTGGTGGAAAGTTGGTGGGACATTGCTGCCTGCAGGGCACAAATACAGTATAGTGGAGCATTGCAGTATTCACTAGGTCAGACAGAAAAAGAAAATAATCGCTTGTCTCAAAGGAAAAGCTTCCGAGTTAAATGCTAACTAAAATATGCAACTTGCATATATGAACCACGTTACTGAGAGGCTGGTGGAAAGTCTTCATGAGACTTGCTTTTTCAAGACAGACTTCTACAGCCTATTTACTCTTTGTCCTGAAAAAAAAAGTTGCTTTTCCCACTGTTGGTTTTTTTTTTTTTTTTGTCTTGGTACATCCTTGTTGCTGGTTAATAGCCTATTTTATTTTTTTTATTGACATCTGTCAGTAAGTTGCTCAGTGTAGTTAGAGGAAATGCAAAGAACTAGTGTGTAAGTCCTCACTTACTAAGGCATACTTGTCTAGAAAAGGCTTCTTCACAGGAATATGATTATACATAGTACCCAGCAATGTGACCACAACTTCATGGCCAATGGCTACTTTCAGATACGCTTACCCCCAGCATGCAAGTGTGACATGGTGAGAATGATGGCAAGACTTTGAAAATGATGACAGAAATGGGGTCTGAAATCCTGGTTTCCTGGGCTTTTATTATACTACGTTTGAATGGCAGGCCCAGTACAGTCTCTTTCGAGGCATTAATGGCTCGTGCTCTGTTTTGCTATCGTGGATTGATATAGGGAGGATAGCCAGTGGATGAAGCTATAAATTCAACTCAGTCTAGACATTATAAAAGTTTGGAGTTAGATAACATGAGCCACTAGAATCGGGCTGGACTTTGCCTTCTCTTGGAGGCTCAGTCATGCATGAACATACAGATGGCTGATTGCTTAGTGCACCTTACCTGCATTTAAGTCAAAAGATGCCAAAGGATATTTTTGTTTGTCATGTGAGATTAAAACCGCCCACCATGACATCACTTTCCTCTGTCAGGAGACACTCCTCATTCTGCAAGGCATGTCCAGTCTCTGCTCTCTAGCACACAGATGTGTTTAGAAAGGCATGGGTAAGCGGTTGCCAGGTCATTTTAGCAAGTACAATATTCTCTCTGTCATGCTATGTGGCTATACTGCCTCACACGCGGCTACCCCAACAGGTAAGTCTCTGTACAGTTGTCCTCTCTACACCATGCTGCTTAAGAGCTTCCAAGAGCAAGATGGGGTAATATAGCTATCTCTGATTAATCACTACTAAATACAGGCTTCCTTAGCATGACAGGCTTGTCTGATGCATCCCATAAATCATAATTTGTTTGACTGCAAGAATGGAAAATATTTATTTGAACAATTATTTTCACATAGAAATCTTTCATGTATGCGAACTTCAGGATCATCCTCAGGATTGCTAGGCTTTTCATCGGCTGCCCACCTCACTTCTATTTCATTTGGCGGCCAAAAGATGCGTGACAAGCAGCATATTCTCGTATTTAAGACATTTTCAGTATGGCGAAACAGATTTTCATATGATGAGAAGAGATTTCCTCCAGCCTATAAAATTGATTCTCATACTTCTCGACTAGTGACACGCCGGCTGTGTGGCAGCAATAAGTTTTGCATAACTTTTAAGAGCCCATGCTGACCTACTTAACAGGCATCCACTGCTACATAATGTATTTAGGTCAAGTATTGTGTTTGAGCTTATCATCAATCTTGTAATAGTCCAGCTTCCTGTGAAAGCCACAGGTGCATGATTGATGCAAACATTCTATAGGATGGAAAATATTCTTGTCATTTTCTTAAAGGGAGGTCCATTATTGTGGTGTTATTATTTGTTATTTTTATTGGAGAAGCATCCAGGATTGCCAATCACAGCCCCCCCAACCTGTGCTGTTGCACCACTGGTTTGTCTCCCTGCGTTACCTGGTTAAAAGGATGTCCAAAACCATCTGTAAAAAGTGATTTTCATTTTTTTAAATGGTTCATTTGGGCTAGACAGTACACATGGCCGTTTAAAATCTGTATTTTTACTGTGACAGGTTACCGACTGTCTCTTACTTTCAAAATAATAACATTGACAATTTTGCACCCTTGTATGCTGTATGCAAATATAGATGAGGTCTCTTGCAAATAGTAAACAGCTGGGAATCATCTTTTTGTTAACCGATGCTAGTGTTTAAAATAACTGTTTTGCAACAGTTATAGCACATGCATTTAGGGAGAGCCTGTAGCTTTGGTCTGGCGGTGCAGCACTATGAAGTGGCAACCAGATCACTGTACACGGATGCACGCACCCTGTCTCCTGCACGTGTGGGATGGTGGGAGAGACTGATTTTTGCTATGACTGAAGAGACTGGACTAAGCAATCATTTTTCAAAAGCAATATGCTTCCTTTCTTTTGTTCCTGCCATAGCTGCAGTTGGTGCTTTAGCCCACACTTTGGGCAGACTGTTAAAGCCTGTATTTTAATAAAGTAATGCCAGCATACTTAGTCATCCATATAATATTAGGGAAGTGCACATTGGTTTGTGCAGTAAATTGTTGCAAAGTTATTTGACATCTTAATGCTCTGACAGGATGTGAAAGACAATAACACCATGGAAAAGACCAGAAAAGGCCCTTTATAGCTACTGAATAATATATTAGCTTTTAACACTGTATATACGAGCAAAATGGGATAAAGTATAAAATCAACAAAATAGTTGTTTATACCAGCCATTATATATTTTATCAGGGATCAGAACTATACAACCTCACAACATAGTGTGAACTGGTTTTGATATGGTATTCATTACATCTAAGAGCTGTAAATACCTGCAGTCCAAGCTCGAATCTGCCCTTGGGGCTGATGAAATGCTATCTTACTTGTGCGTAATTTGAAAAAAGTTACTCTGGAAGAAACTTGTTGGTCTGTTGTGTGAATGCACTTGCAGGGATCATTCCTCGTGCCCAAAATGTGCAAAAGTGGGGACCCATGATCAACTTCTAAAATGTGCAGATGGGTACCTGCATAAAAATGCTTCTAAAATTGATGTATGTAGTGCTGTGGATCTGAAAATCTATACTGCACGTCTTAGCAGTATATTATTATGTATGAACTGGGAAGGAAGAGTTACATGGCAATGAAATATGCATGATAAAAAGTCCAATTTACACATGGATCCCAGGAGTTTGGCAACTTGTATCCTTTGCTTCCTTTTTAAATGCTGTGCAAACATTATCAGTTCATATGACAAATTAGTTTGTGCTATCTGCTTCTGTATTCCAAACAGAACTTCCATGATGTTATTTGCTTCTTTATTTAAATACTTTTGGAGGAAAAAAAAATAATTGTAGTATAGTAGCTTTTTCACAAGGTAGGAGTACTGAGCCTTCACTCTGAGCTGTCTCACTTTGAGGGTCTTAAATTACAGCTTAATGTTACTACAGCATGGTTTCATTTGTGATACAGCTGGACTTTTTCAACAGACCTTATTTCCAGACTTTTCGCTTATTGTATTGAAAGCTTGCTTTAAAATGATGGGCTTTAATTCCAGCTAAATAATAATAAAAAAGTTAAGCATCTTTAATATTGGATTTTGATGATACTCAGAAATATCTGGTTTGAATTTTTCTGCAATAAATTATAAGATCTTCAAAATTCAGAAAGAATTTCTGTAGTACAATTTCATTTCAGTAAGAAGTTGTGAGTTCTTTTGCCTTGAGTTCACCAATAACAGAATGAGAATGAGTGGGCAGAGGTGAAATTCCTTCTGTCAAACACAAAGTTGGTGGGGGAAAAATAGGGAGGCGGTTGTATGCAAAATAGAGACACTTTAATGTCTGCTTATACACTAATTTATACATACAACAAGAGGAATACTTCTTACTCAGGATAACATAAATAACCATAGCACAAAACGTTTTGGGAAGCATACTGGAAATTACAGTGTTGTCTTAGGTAAATTCAGGAATTATGCAAGATGAACAGTTGTTCTCTTCAGTTCTCTAAATGTAAACAAATAGGCTATTTGTTTTAGGCACGTAGTTGTATTTCCCAAGCTGTTATATGTACCCAAGATTTGGCTGCAGTATTACCTTTTCTTGTTCTTTTAAAGGTGTCTGAGTGGTTGAAAGGAAGGGATGGAAGAGGACAAAGATGGAAGAATTTTATTCAGCTATTATTCAATAAAGATTGCTGAGTTTGTTATATTTTGAGCAGGTACACAGAGGCTAAACATAGCGTTGGAAAAGTTGCAAGAGCTGCTTGTTTCCTTCCTTGTGGAAGTTAATATTTGCTAGGTTAAGTCCACCGAGCCAGTTGATGTAAAATGACCAGTGTTCTGATGGGAACAGTCAGCTTCTAAATCTGGTCCTGAATGTTCAAATTCCTGTTGCAGGTGCCTTTGATTCCAAAATTTGAAGAAAAAAGTAGCGAGAACATTCTTTAATGTAGGATGGGGTGGGTGTATTTGAGGGGTTTTCTAGAAGTTTTTTATTACAGCTTTTCTCTTTAAAGTTCTTAGAAAGTAGGAAGTACCTTTTAGCTGTCTCTTTTGTATTTAGCGATTCAGCAGCATATGGATTGATTCCTTTCTCCAAACATGTTGAAGCACTTGAAACCATTTCTTGCCACATTGTTATTTATAGCGATTCACTAAATTAAAAAATGCTACTTTTCCCTTGCAGGTATATGCATCATTTATAGTCTGGCTTCATTATATGCTGTACTGTATAAACTGCTGTAGGAGAGTGGTTATGTAATGCTCTTATGTCATTACATTTACATGCATTAAATTCCTGGCAGAATCATATTCACTGTAACAAAAGGTTCATTAGCAGGACAAAAATGCTTAACTTGGGAAACTGCTGGAAGAAGTGAGACACATTTTCAGGCTGATATTGTTGATATGCAATTATATATTATGTACAAAGTTGATCTGGGATTAGCTAATCCCAAATGACAAGTATAAATGTGATAGAAGTTGTTCATTCAAATCTCTTTCTGTAGTCATAACTTTGAATAGGAGTTATCATCATTAAATCTAGAGTGTATATAAGGGCGACTCACTGAAGTTAATAGAGCAATGCCATTCACACCACATGGGAGCTTGACATAATACTAGCACTTACTTTGCGAACTGCAAATACAGGGAAAAAAAAGTTACTGGGTACACCTTATTTACATGTGCAACTAGTGCGAAATGAATTTATAGCCTCAATTCTGTTACGCATTTAAATTTGTTCTTTACTCTTCCACCTCCTCTCCCCTGTTGTTGGAACATAATGGCGGGTGCTTTCAGAGAGAACACCTGGGCGCATTCTTTTGCAGAATGTCATGGCTCTGCCTGAACCAACTTTGGAAATTGATCATTTTAGTTTTGTTGAAATGGCAGTTAAATAGGAGGAATATATCAAGAGTTAAAACTTCATTACTGGAGAGCAATAAAAATGCATCAAGCCTGGAATATTGTCTAGAAGATCAGATTTCTTGGTTATGTTGACACTTTAAAGAAATATGTTTATTTAAGGAATAGAAATTCTATATACTGGAATACTACAGTGATAAATTGCATTCTAGTTAGGCTATCTCTGATGTTCTAATTTTATCGCCTGACAATGGACTGTTGCTACCCATATGGAAGTCAACTGAAGAAAAAAAAATAATGCCTAAGGGGAATATCTGCCTTAACCTTTCCCTAGTACTTCAATGGGACTAATGCTGAACAGTGTTTGAAGTCTGAAAACATTTAATTGTACTTGTAAGTGCCTTTTCACTGGATTCTACGAAGGAATGATTGGGTATAGATGTGCTAGAGATAGCACAAAGAAACGTATTTGATTGTAGTTTCTGCGTAGATGAGAAGTAGGGGACGCTTTGAGTTTCATGAAAAACTTACAAGTCTCCAGACTGAAGTGTCTGACAACTTACCTAAATTTAGATGTTATGGCTGTTTTCATAACCTGAAAAGTCTTCTGTACAATGTAGATTCTTAAAAAAGGCTACCTGGAAAACACTATGAGAAATATGTCTAGTTACAACCAAAGTTGCAAGGAAGTGATTTTTTTTAACATATTTCACAAAAAAATTGCTACTTGTTCTCAGTTTTGCAGATGGTTTCCCAGGTTGACTTGTTAAAATGATAAGGAAGGACAAAAGCTCATTTGGCAGAACAGGAACTCTTGTCATTACTCATGTTGAGAGCATCTGTCTTACTCTTGCTCATCTACTTCTGTGTTTGAGCACTGAATAGTCTATGGATAGTTTCTTCTGGTTTCAGTTATGGGGGACATTCTTGTGGGATGATGAGGTGCCTACAGCTTGGATTGTCAATGCTGAATAATACATACATGCTTGCTGCCCTTGCAATTGCTGTAAGAGAAACAGAGAAGAGAACTCTTGAGGGATGAAGTGTAAAGTACCCAGTTAATTTCCAGCCTGGCCAATGTGACCACAAGTGCCTTCTATGAAGAACAAGAAAGCAAAAAGCCTGGCTTTATAGGAAAAAACAATATTATCTATTTATTTATAGAGGTATATTGTAACTTTGTTTTGACCCAAAGTTGTTTGTTACAATTTAATAAATGTGTGGTATTCTACAAGAAAGAAAAAATAAAAATCTCTGTAATAGAGGCCATACAGTGCTTCATCTACTCTCAACTAGATGAAGGCTCTAGCATATAGACATTGCTTTCACTCTCAAGCATCTTTGAGAATGCTTTGTGGAAGGAGGGTGTTTGTAGAAGTTTGATCTTCAGTTATCGATATCTCTTTGAAATAGGTATCAAGGGTGCTGGAGGTTTTGAGACATCTGCTATCAATTGTCACTTTTGAAAGACAAGGAGAAGGATTTTAAAAAAAGTACGTTATTAAAAATGCTGTCTCTGATGTAAATCAAATGAAGCAATATTTGCAGTCTGCGTAACATAACTGAAATAGGTCTGCAAAGCTTAGACGCCATATATATGTTTGCTCTTCCTCCTCTTCCTAAACTCTCTGTTCTCTTGTTCTGGTGAAATTTCAGTATTGCTGGGGTAATGATCTATTTCTGTAGAGTAGACAAAAGCAATACACCATAGTTTACAAAAATGTGTACTTCAAGAAATACAAATACTATTAAAAAAAAATTGGGTGAGGAAGTACAGTGTTCACAGTTTGGTATTCAAATTCTGCGTT
This sequence comes from Gavia stellata, assembly GCF_030936135.1. Taxonomy (NCBI): domain Eukaryota; kingdom Metazoa; phylum Chordata; class Aves; order Gaviiformes; family Gaviidae; genus Gavia; species Gavia stellata. Next base: position 10,147,254 of record NC_082616.1, on the reverse strand, counting down.
TCTGCTCAAATAGATGTGTTTCCATTTTCTGGTTTCAAGCACCTACTTGATTTCTAGATTCAGTATTTGTGCACATTACTGAGGCTCAGGCTTGAGAATTATGACTCCTGTTTTTTACGACTCCCATTTTGAGGAAAAAATGGCCTATTGCATTGTGGGAAAGTGGAGAGCTCTCTTCAAAGGTATATAAATTAATTCTTTTCATTAGAGGAACAGAGGGAGAAAATGTGAAAATCAAATAAATTCAAATATGTTTAAAAGACTGATAAAAGGCTAAAGGAATTACATGAAAGAGGCAGGAGAAACTTCAGAAGTACATAAGATACTATTAGCTTTTTACTTCTAGCTTTCAGTCTCTGTATTGATGTCGCAGACTGTGTGGCAGTAGCGTGTTCAATCTACAGGAGCCAAAAGGTCTGAAAGAGTAACAGAAGCAAGTAACTGTGCTTACACATACTGCAAGACAAACCAGCAGTTTCATCGTCGGGTCTGGCGACAGGCACAAAGCATTAAATCTGTGTGGTCGTGGTCCACGTTGCCACCGGTGTTAAAGAAAATATCCATACATCTCAGGTGTGATTAGTGACTGGCTGCAGAGGTTGTGTAGTGGCAAGTGCTCCCTCGTGATTCCAGCTGGGCTGTCCGCAGAGGGGTAGGAGCTCTTTTCGCTGCATAGGGAGGCTTTCAGATCGCATATAGACATCTGTTTTCACGGCATCACTGTCTTCTAGACCGCAAGGGGAGTGTGACGGGCTGAAAGATGAGTGGAGTTGGAGATGTGGTTGTGAAGATCTGTCTGTGCCATCCTTTTTCTTGACAAGTTTATGGATCCTAAAAGATGGTGGAAGCTGTACCCATCAAGAAGGGATTTTATTTTCATTCACAGCATGAGCAGAGAAGGGCTATATTTGTAGATTTCCTCTGCAGATGTGAGGAATAAGTCCTGGGTTTGATTTCATCCATATTTAGCCTTAAACCGAGAAAAGCTTAATGTGCAAGATGGCTGAAATTCAGTATACTGAGTGTGTTCAGCGAAAAAGTTTCCTTGTAGTCAAATTTACTGCTGAATACCACCTTAAGTAGGTTTGCTGTTTCCTTCCACTCCTTTTTTTTCCTATCAAGAATAGAACCAGAAATTGGAAAAGAGGCAAAGGTGTTAATAAAAAAAAGCAGGCAAAAGAAAAACAGAAAGGAAGTGTTGATTTTAGGAACTTTGATTTACTTGATTTTGCTTAAAAAAATTAAGATTTCACATTAGAAGTATCCTTTTGAGAAAAGGATGTCTTTCTTTCAAAACCTTGAATGGGAGAAAATTCAGGTTTGTGTCAGGCAGAGCTTACAGGTATTTTTAGATGCAAGTTTAAAGTGTTCTGCTTAAAAACAGAAGCCTTTCTTAAAAGAGATTCTGGGGTTTCTTTCTTTGTAGCTTGACGAGATGGTTTGCTCATGTCAATAGTCTTTTGATCACTCAAAAGACATTGGAATCAAAAATGTCAGTACTTCCAATCTTTTGATCCAGCTCCCTTAAGTATTGTTACAACAGGAATACATGGGATTAGTATAACTTTTCAACTTGCCAAGTTTGTGGGTGTAATCCAGGGCATTTTGGAGACTGGAGCCACTTTTGGGATGGCGTGGGCAGGACCTGGAGGCTCTCCGAACGCTCCCTCGCTGGCTGCCCCCAGTCTGCAAGTGCCGTTTGCTGATCTGCTCTTTCTGACTTGGGGCAAACGCTTTGAATAGGCATTTTCCAGGTGGGGGGGAGTCTGTCGTCTTTTGAGGGTTTAACTCGGGAAGCCCCTCCAGAGCAGGTTCATGGATCCCTCTCTGACAGAGGTCCAACCCTTGTGTCAGTGAAGCGTGATGATTTAGCACTATTAAATCAAGGCCTGGTGAGATGCATCCGTACCGCTCCTGCGAATCAAAGATCTTCGCTGCATTTTGTGTTTGGGTTCTCAAGGTGCATTGCATCTTTGTAAGGCAAGTTATCGCTGCCACTTACTGACTTTCACATTACTGAAGTGGAGAGGGTTTTACACTAAACCTCCTACTTTCTCATCTTATTGAATTAGTGGGGTTTTTTTGCATGCATATCTGCATGTTAACAGCATAATGTTTTTTCACGGCAGGAGAGTAATTTCCTAATTCATTTGTACTGCCGAACATCCTTCACTCTAGTTATAAAAGAAATACAATGGGGTTTAGGTTTTTGTTTTTAAATGCCCTGTAAACCTCGAATTAGAAAAATAAAGCTGTGAATATATAGGGTTATCTTCTCCTGAATATCTCTGTAAACCCTGATCATAAAAGCTGTAGGGAATATTTTCTGTAGGATTGAAATTTTGCTGAAAAAGAAAGTACATCATTAAAAACAAATCCTGGTATTTGTACAGAGTCTGAATTTGCATATATGTTTATATAAATAAAAAAAATTAGTGATTCTAAATTTGTTTAGATGGATTACTTGTTTTACATGAATTATAATCTACATTTCAGAGCAACTGCTTTCTGTATGATTTGCTCTGTATATAATGTAATGATTACAAGCAGCTTAAGCATCCAATCAAGATGCATCAGGGGTAGGACCTCAAGATGGAAGATTTCTGTAAGGAGTGGCATATCTAGATTTGTGGGTTTCCCCCCATGCATATTTCAGGAGGAAAAGAATGTCCTAAAACTCTAAAAGAAGTAGACTAGGAGTAAGAGAGCCTCTGGAAACACAGGTTGAAATCCCCATTGAAGCTGGTGGGAGTTTTGTTACTGACTTCAGTGGATTTAGAATTCCACTGTAGGGGTTTTTAGATGCTTTTTAAAATAAAAAGGTGACCTGTTTAATACTAATGCAAAACATTCACTGCATAGCTTCTGTCCTGCTCAAATTCAGATTCGCAAGTCTATAAACCGAACGGAGAACTGTAGGAAAGTAAAACTATGTATTTCAAGTAAGAAAGTAACTTGAGATCTTTACACATCATGCTCTTGCTAGTTATTCTCGGTAGCAGAAGTGACTGAGCTGGAGTTGTTATGATCCACAGCACGTTGTAAGGAGGGGGAAATCAAAGAGAAACTAGTGCACTTAGAAAATGCCTTGAGAAGGTATGTGCCACAAATGACTGAAACTCCCTGTATGAATTTGCAACACAGCACACTCATCGCTGCTGGTTCTTTTTAGAGGGGACTTTAAAAAAAAAAAAAGTCCACTGTTGGATGGATTTAAGGCACTAATTCTTGCCAGTGAGAAAGTAAACCCAGGATTTAATCAAATTTCTACCACGGTCGCACCCGAACAGATGACACTGACTATCTTCTTTTTGTTTTGTGCTGTTTGTTTCTGGAAAACAAGAAAACATAAAGAAATACATGAAGGTCTAGAACTGCAGACAGGGAAATGAAATCAGTTTGTCACAGAAGATTTTTTTTTTTATTGACATCTTTAGTTTGTTTTGATGTCTGTAATTAAATTGCTAATTATGTGTTTCTGTTGCAGTGGTCATGCTTTTATTACATAATTGCTACAAGTTTTTCTCTCACCACTAACAATATTTGTTTAACCTTAGTGCATGCTAGTTACATACTTCATAATGTAAAAGCTTAGAAATAGAGTTATTGACTGTTATGAATTAACTAAATCAGAGGGGTTCAAAGTTCTTTGCCATAAATTAAATATGTTTTGTGGCAAAGGATCAAAGATAATTAAAGGATGAAGCAACTGCGGTCATTAAACAATAAATATTATTTCAACACCGACTGAAGAAAATAAAACAAAAAAAAATGCAGGAAAACTGATGGCTTTTTGAAGGAGGGGAAAAAAGTTTAGCCTAGGGTAATAAAATAATTTTTAAAAACAATTTGTACTCTGATCCTTTAAGCTTGCTTCTGTGTTTTCTCAAAAAGCATTTGATTAGGTGAGAAGCAATTCAGTCACCTTCTCTTTTTATTTTTTTCCCCTTTTGAGTTTAGGCATAATTTTTGTCAGTATATTTCAATGTATTCATTAATTTTTCTCATTTGTTTATTTTATGCAAACCATAAGAGACATTTTTTCCTCAGTGAAGATTGCCTCTTTATTTTATTTTGAAATATTTGTATATTTATTTCATTAAATGAGATAATGCTTTTTCTTATTAACATAATTTCCAGTACATTAAACATATTTCTCCACAGACAGAAGAGAGGAATCAGATTAAATGACAGTTAAATCACTTGCAGCAATTTCAACTGTTAAAAGAAATAAGTGTCTCTGTTTTCTTTGTGATCACGAGACGTGCTGTAAAGGGAAATGAAATACTAAAGAAAGGAGGGAAAACATAAAGAAATAATGACTGACTTATTGCAGTAATACCACTGAGAGAAGAAAAACTCACTACAAATAAAAGGAAAAATAATATAGTGGTTTTGAAAGTTACCAAAATTCATTTCTTCTTGATGAGATCAGTGCAAGCCTAATACTGAGTAAACGGCAGGAGGAAAAAAAAGGCACACCAAACCCCAAACAATGCCATAAACTATGGATGATGAAAGAAGAAATAAATAGGATGCGTTTGGAGGGCTATTACTCTAAATGCCTTTAATTTTTAAATAATTTATTTTATCATATTTTGGGAAGGGGGGGAGAAGCAATTATCTCTTGGTAAACTAACCATGCACCTCTGCTAATGTATTTGCTAAACTAGTCAGGGCTCTCCAAATGCCCATGCGTCCTTACTGCAGAGCTGTCCTGTTCTCCTGAGCAGGCATGGGGGCTACATGAAGGGGGAGATTATCTTTTTATAAGATTCTCTTATTATAAGATGTTCCAGAATTATTATAATAATAAATGTATTTGTCTTAATTATGTTTTTATTATTATTTTAATTTCCAGAGTCTGAACCAGCTGCTTTGAAGAGATCTCTGAATGAGTGACTGGGCAGTGAATTTCTAAGGTAATTTTCACATTATCATTTTGCCCTCACTTGAGGTTTCCGCTGTTTGTGCTTTTAGCTGTAAACCAAATATTTTTCACCAGATTTTTATGTGTCTGATTTTGTAGTCCTGAGTGAGGACTAGTCCAATATTTGCCATTTTCCTTGTCTTTCTCACTTTCTTGTCAATGTACCCTACAACTTGAAGCACTTTATGCACCCTCTGTCAAATAATGTGATTTTCAGCTTTAAGACGAAATCAGAGAAGGGGTTCTTGGGATAGGGGACCTGTTTTTAGCTCCCTGCTCTATCTCAGAGTTGACTAAAAATACCCTTTCTAAAGGATTTTAATTGTAGTCTTTTGCTTTTAAATGCCTAATGAGGAAAAGTGATGTCACTGTGGAAAAGTATTCTCCCTTAAGTGAAACGGTGCAGGAGAAGTGAGGTGGAAAATGGCACGGTTGTAAGGCTTCTACAGAATTGTTGTGTGTGGCTAGAGAGCAGACTGCCTCCCTGCTTGGTGCACTCGTCTGCTGAAGCTGAGCAGGGTACGCTACGGGGTTGTTACAGAAGGCTTTTGCACACGGGGGTTGGTGTCCCTTGTGTCCTCTTTCAAAGTTATATTTGTTGTGCCAAGGGGAGCTGTCAGGGAATGGAGGTGGTAATGGAATTTAGCAGTTGAGGAGACTAAGAAATTACAGTGCATGTGAAACGTAATTAAAGAAATAAAACCAGAAGCATCTGTCGTCATCCTCTGCAGACGTCAACCAAGTGGGGATTGCTCCCACCAAGCAGAATCGCGTCTGTGTTACTATGAAGGTGCATCAGCTAAGCTTCTGGTGGGCATGGGTCGAGGGTTCTGCCGCCAGATCAGTGTGTAAGGAAGCTCTGCAAAACAAAGAGAGCCGGTAAGTGAAAACAAATGCACAGAAACACTTCTAATGACGGTGCTTATACTTACAACCTTCATTACCGTATTTTCAGAGGGCATAATAATCATTAATGTGTTTATTGCGCCCTTGTGAGTTGGGACAGTAATGTTACCCTTTTCACACACGGGGAGTTGAAGCATAGACAGCCCAAGTACTTTACTCCAGCTCACGTGGGAAGGCTGCCAAAGACCTGTTCCTGTTTGCTAGGTTCTCTTGCAGGATCTTGACCTATCTTCTTGGCATTGGGTCCTTGTTCAAGGTGCCTAAGATTGGAGATTACTTGTGTTGGGCTTCCTCTGAAGTTAGTAAAGGAATCTCCAGTGGGAAATTCTGATCTCTGTGCATTTTCAGTCTTTCCCAATGGGTTTTGGAGGGTGTCCACAAAACCATGTTCCTCTCAGCAAAGTACCTTAAGAGAGATTTTTGCATCTCTCCGCTCTAGACCCTCACTAAGGACATGATGTGATTCAGTACCACCATGAAATAGAACACGTACATTTTTGCCTCTGGTGAAGAAGCCCAGTGCAGCTGTAATTAACTTTTGAAGATGCTTCATCATGCTTGCAAAATGACATGTGTGACCGTAACAGATCAATGGGCATCTGACAGTCATAGCAGAAACAAGCAAGTAGAAAAGTCCCTTGATGAGGTGTGAGGTTAAGTGAACAGGTATCCTCCACTGGATTTTGGTGTGATCGAGTCACCCTCCAAATAGCCATGAAGTTCTTATCACTATGAACAATTGTCCTTTTTGATCTCGGAGATGTACTGGCAGGACAACGCAAACCTTGTGTGTGTCCTTTTCTCTAGGACTTGTTTAACATGGGCTGTAACCCTGCAAAATAATTGGACACATGTTTAGCTTTGTGCATACTGATTGTCCCTCTGAAATAAAAAGAAGTAATACATAACATGTAATGACACTAAAAGTGATAGCAGGTTTGAGACTTCAGTCTATGAAAGTGTGTGTAAAAGGCTTAGTTAACTGTTTTTAAAGAAATGGTCTTTTAAAGAAACTGTTTTTAAAGAAACTGAAATGGAGTAGGTAATGAGAAAAATCTATTTCAGAATTTAACAAGTTTATATTTTGCATATTTCATACCAAGGCCATTTTTCTTCTTGTGACATCGCAAGAAATGAAATCAATCTTTGACCAAGAGGGTATGATGCTAAAGGTATTCTCAGAATAACATGATTTAGCTTTTGGAAAATATTTAAAGCATGACTACATTGGACTTTTGATGTTATATAACAGCAGTTTTTCCATTCCGCACTAAATATTATTTTCAGATTTCTCATCTTGCATGATATTGCCTATTTCATGCCTCTGACAAACTGGCTGAAACAAGCACTTTTCCCCAAACTTGAGATATTTGTGGATAAAGGATTATTACCTGTGATATATTTTAAAGGATGAATAAATTACAGCATTGTTTAGGCAGGCTTGCAGATGCGGACAAGGGGTTTGGTTTCTTGTCCGATGCCACAGCGAAGGTCTGTGTCAGAATTCAGAAGGGGATCCAAGAGCATTGGGTTCCCCCTTTTTGAGCTTGGATCAGCAGGTTTAAGATCTAGAGTGGTCTGGAATATATACTGGAATATTTTCTTGTTTCATTTTTCAGTTAGTATTTTGGCTGTGTGACCCATTCTATCTTTCATATGGCAATATTTAAAAATTAGTGAGCAAATTTGCTTATTGATAGGGGTAGTAAAAATCACATATATAGCTTGCTGATATTACTAACCCCTGATGTGGAGAAGCGTGTGGTGGTAGCATGTCATTCCATGCTCTTAGATTTTGGCTATAACGTACCTCCCTTTTCTGGAGAAAAGAGCATACATGAAGTTCATGGGAACACTTGAGTGCAGAAGGGTGTCTTGGGAATTGATACTTCTCTTGGCAGTATTTGAGGAAACCAAGTAGACTTCGTTCTTGGGTTTGGTGGTTGTTTTTTTGCTTTTGTTTGACGCAATAGGAATGGCAAAAGGAGAGGAAAAAAAATAAGCTTGATTCCTCTGCTTTTCAGAGAAGGTCTTAAACAACAGAATTTCTCCACTCCAGTCACTCTGGTATATGTCTGACTTGATTATTCCTCTCCTGCTGAAATATGATGCAGCTGGACAACATCTTCACTGGAGCAGTATGGAAATGCAAACTGAAGTTTGCAAAAGTCAGAATCTGTATTCAATCTTTATATCTACGTTTGTTGATTCCTGTAACTGTGATGCAATTGCTTATCTCTAAAAACGATTCTACGTGCTATATGTTCATCGTGCACGGTTGGTACTGTACCTTTCCCTAACTGATGAGCAGAGCTGTTGATTAATTTCAAACTTGAGTCATGTCAAGGATAAGTTTTTTAACTTTTTCTTTTGTTTTTTTTTTGGTGTGTGTTTTCTGTGACTGTCAGATCACTGTAATTTTTCCCTCATTTCTGAAGTAAAATTCAAGGGAAATGTTCTAGCCTCCTCTGAAGGCATTCAGTTTCCTCCTTTCCTGATTGCACTTCACATGTAATCTAGTTTTCTAAGGACATGCATGAGGTTCACCCCGTTGGTCTGTACGTTTTCTCCCTGCAGTGACTTTAGTATTTCTAAACCTGTTTGCAAAGGAGAGGGAAGTTTCAAAGTAATTATGTTTTATGAGTTGTGTAATTACTGGTGTCTGGATATGGGACAGGTATCTCATAAGTACTTCACTGAGGAAAAGATGGACAGGACTCATTTGGTACCTTTTCTCTCCTGCTGCCCAGTCAATGTGTGCATGGCTCGGGGCAAACCACAGCATTCATTGCTGTCCTTTACGTGATAAAAGTAATGAGGTGGCATGGGAGGCCAAAAAGTGGTCATCGAAAACCAAGTTTCAATAGTTCTGTTGCTTTGTGGAACAGATTGTTGTTTCTTTATATGGAAATTCAAGTGGAAAAAGTAGCTTAGATGGAAAAAGAAAAATCTACTTAATGTTTCTCTTGATACTTCCAGCAAGTAAATGTGAACATAATAAAATAGTTGTGTTTCTTGAAAAACATTTGGTTAAATTTAGCTATGTCTTCTGCTTAAAAAGGGGGGAGAGTGATAATAAATGTCATTTGAAAATAGAAGTGTCCTTGGTTTCCTGTTTCCAGTAGGCTTAAGATAATTCATTTGTTCTACTTGTAGTTTGTCTATTGATGCCTCATCCCTTCCAAAACCATCTGTGGGCCATCTTAGCCAGAGTTTCCTACAGTTATTTTTGCACTATTGTTAAGCAGTACCATACAGCATGTTGCTTTTTCAATTTATTGTGTGGGATCAGCACATAGTTTTCCATTGTGGCATAGTTGTGTTTGTCACTTTTATAGTTTATATGCTAGCATGTGGCCAGAAAGACAAACTTTTTTCCTCAATTTTCTGCTTTTGTATTGTTTAGTCCGCAGTGCCTTTACATCAACAATTTGTAGAAATGAAATTCCTGGAATTCAATCAGTTTGCTTAAAAAAAGAAGAAAAGTTTGGAGGATACAGTTCGTGTGGATTAGTGAGTGTTCTGTGAATGGCTTTATTTTACTGCCCAGGGCTGCACAGAGGGCGGAAAAAAGCAAATGCCTATCTTTATTTAAACTTCTTGGTTTAGTCATTTAGTCTCAGATACCTCAGTATGCCACTTGCACAGAGACTAGTGCCTGCATCAAGAGCTCTTCTGAAGCAAGCAGAGCTCTTCACATAGGCAAAAATATGCCTGCATGGATATCATTGCATGATAAGGACCATATGTTTGCATTTGTTGTCTATGTAACCCCAAACAGGCAGTACCAGGACCACGTGTTGGCCAAGTACTACTTTAGTGCAGTTGATCTAAAATTGGCAAGAGATTTTTTTTTTACAATGCTGGCAGTGTAGTTATTGTTTTGTTTAATTTTGAGCTTGTAGAAAAGACCAGTTTTTCTTGATTTCTCTATGGTATCAATTCTTGCATGACACTCAGGTAAAGAAATTCCTTGTTTTATCTGTTAAAATAATCAATACAAACTAGGCCACAACCACGAAAAAGTTATCGGCTCTGTCATTCAGTAGTTAGATTATTGCCACACACTGGAAGATGATTTGGCTGTAATTTGAGGAGAGAATGTTGTTAGCCTGCCTTCTGTAAAACAAGCGTTGAAGTTTGAAGCAAAACAATCAATTACTTCATAACTCCACTTTCTTATCTGTGCAGCTCCAATGTACCGCATATTTCTAGCTCACCCAGTATGCAGTAACCAAAGACCAATAACCAGTTTGAAGTTCTGTGCAATAGATGTATTATGATAAATCCACTGTGTCGGCTTCTTCTGGATTTTCCATTTGTTAAAAGTTGTTGCACACCATGTGACCCACGATGTAAAGCCTGCTGGGAACAAAATACTACTTTTCTTTAGTTTCTTTGGTTAGTTAAGTACTTTCAAGAATACCAACTGTGATTTGAGGTAAAGAATCCCTGCAGCAATTAGGATTCACTTACTGCTGGAGCATTTTATTAATTACACATTTGTAACCACATGGATAGTCACAAAACCAATCGCACATGTCTGTATTTAGAGATTTGTAGACAGAAGATTTAACGTAAACATAGAAATGTTAAACTACTCATCTGTAGCCTGCAAAGAAGATAACAAGAAGGATTCTGTTCTCTGTATGATTTGTGAACAATGCTAAGTAAATATTCATCATTAATATATAATAACTGTTGCTTTTGGCAGTTCACTTTTCATTTAATTTGATAATGTGTCCAGTAAATGAAGTGGTACAGGCTGCAGTGTTTTACCATCACAATTGCATATTTTCAATCATTGTTAAATGAAGGCAGCTCAAGGCAAAGCTTTAACCCCCACTAGTTTTGTATGTGATAAAAAGAGAAGGCGCTATCAATCTTTATTGTCTGTCTCGCTTACTGTAATTGCATTCAATAGTCCACTGATTCTGTTGTCTGTGCTAATGTCAGGAACAGTGAAGAGCCAGATGCTCAGACTAGATCATATGCATCCAGTGGCCACTTTGATAAGTTGGCAGCAAGTCTCTGGGTTGGATGATAAATTGTTAACGCTATAGATTATGAGCAGCTGAACGCTGGGAGTGTGTATATGGAGAAACTTCTTACCTTGTTTTAAATCTGGCATTATGATGCTAGCTAAAGGGCATGCCATGTATTATTCAAATGCATCTTGCGCTGGAAATGTGCCAATGAGTCATTGTATCCCCATGAACAGTAAAACAACAACAACAAAAAACCAAAACAGCCTCAGAGTGATTTGAATATGACATTAATAGTCCTAAGACTGTAAAAAGTATTTCAAAATAATCTCTAATAGTTATGATTATCTGAGTCAACAAGAGAGCTTTTGAATTACAGTATTCCATCCTTGAATCCATCTTAAGTTTTTTTTTCCTGGCAGCTCTTTTTCTTTAATTTGAAGTAGTAGTTGGAATGTTTTACAGAGAAACAATAATGCTGTAGCAAAGTATGAACCGTGATATACCTTTGTGGAGGAAAAAAAAAAGGTAAATAAGCGGACTGTGGAGTAAGTTATGTGCTTTCTACATGTTACTTACACCTTTACTCTATGTCCCATATGTATGGTTTTTCACAGCTTAATTTTTTAAGATGTTTAGTGAGTGTCATTCCTTGGACAAGTAGCTGTTAAAGGAGATCTAAAAAACCTCAGAAGCCTCATCTTCACCCAGTTCACAGAATCACTACAGTTGGAAAAGACCTGTAAGATCATCAAGTCCAACCATCAGCCAACTCCAACATGCCCATTGAACCATGTCCCACATGTCCTATCATTTGGTCAGAAAATGATCCTGCTTTTTCCTCAGAATAGATTTAAATGGTATTATCCCAATTGTGGATGGTAGTTGTATGAGGACAAGTATGCCTTGTACCATATCACTTGTGGCTCATAGCTACGGTACTTCTGACGGTATGGACGCAAGGTCTAGTTTTTGTGCCGTACAGCGTATGAACTCTATTGTGGTAGTTGTCTGTGTGTATTTTGGTGGATTGATAGCTCTAAGGTAATAGCCAACTTTGAATGTAGAAATGTCAGTGAACAAAATTCTGATCAATTAAACCTTTTTTCACATGGCGATGGTTCAGAGAGCAGCAGTTACTAGCTCTACAGATGAGAGGTGGGGACTTCCAAAGCCATGACTCAGAGCTGCTGGAGTAAAGTCATTGATTCTTAAAAACTACAAAGGCTGTCATCAAGTGGTTAACAGAAAGTGTTGAGCACAGTTATGTCTGAAAGACAGAACAAAGATGCTTGATTCATGGGCATATATTGCCTATTTCAATATATACCTGCCTGCTTGGTACCCTGTGCCTAGAGTCCTCTTCTAGTGTAGGGCATCTGCATCAACAGAGCTCAGTCTTTTTTGAAGTGCCTGTGGGGGGACTGTGTTGCGCACTTTCTGTGTACTGGCCCCGTGCTCAAAGCGTTCCTCCAGGCAGGATGTGCAGGGTGTTTCTCATCCTGCCTTAAAAGCTGGTTCAGTGGTGCTCGAGGTGAGTGAATGCCTTCCCACTGAGGAGAACGTCTTTGTGGAGAGTTCTTGGCACTCGAGCTTTTGGGAGAAAGAAACATCGCTGTCTTCTCTTAAACTTTAAACGAGTAATTAATGTTCACCTTTCAAGAGGCCAACTGAGATACTGTGGCTAGGAACTGGGTTCTGAATAACTTCTGGTCCAGGCTGGAGGTCTTCCTGCAGCCTTGAACTGGGTGCTTCATCTCCCGATGGGCACAGGACTAAAGGCAATCCTTTTCATCGCTTCTCTTGGATAATTTGGGTAGCTTATTTGGCTGCTGCGACTGTTACCTAGGTACATCAGCCTCCCCCTGTGCAGTGTAGCCATCTGACAAATAACCTCTGGTAAAGCTGGCCTTGACTGAGGAGAGGAACAGAACACTGTAGAATATATGTGCAACTATTGGTTTTCATACATCATGTCTATCTTATGAAGTCAAATTGCATCATATTTGGAAATGTATAGTGAACTTCATGCTACTTAATGCTGCTGTTTGCAATCTGATGTGTATGTAGAAGAGTCATTATTTGAAGGAGTTTGGAAAACTAAAATTAGTTCGTTAAATTCATGGTACCTACTGTTGCTTTTTTTCCTTTGCATTTTGTTCAAATTAATTAAAGTGCACAGATGTTCAATTAAAGCTTTAAAAAATCCACGGCTACAGCTGTTTTGAAGCAACATTGTTGAGATTTAACATATCTAATAATGCTTCTCTCTCAGAAGAAATTCGATTAATCACTCTCTGCTAAATAATTTTGCATTGATAAATTAAAGGAAATGTGGAGTAAACTATAAGGTGATGTAGGCTGTCTGCTCCATTTATTAATTAGAATAACAGAGTAGTCCATAAGATACCAAAATAGAAGATCTGCTTTTCATTTTCTTATACTGCCATGTGGAAGAACTCTGATTCCTAGGCAAAATGTATTGATTTAGCTGGAAATTACTGATACCTCTCTTGCGATTCATGGAGAGGTAACGTGAAATAGCTGCCACGGAAAAGTCATCTACTGGCGCTAACCATACTGGGATTTTGAATTCCTTCAGTACTGCGTTATAACGTGGAATAATAGCAGTATCTCGCAAATGAGCCATAGTAACTGTTAATAGCAATGGGGCTTTAAATATAGATTATAATATTCTGATATAAAGAAAGAGAGCTTAAGATAATATGGCAGAGATGTGATGGTAACAGCTACAGCAGGGCTGTTGCTGGACCAGGTATCATTTGAGTGGTGGTTGTGAGGGAAGAACCTCAGACGCAGAACAGTGAAGGTAAGTTACATGTGAGGACTAAAAATATTTTCTGTTGTGTTTACAGTATACATTCTGTACGGTGTTCACCAGTTTCTAAGCAGAATTTATTGAACCGCCTAAATTTATCTAGTGTGAAGAGTAAAATATAGAAGAGGAGTTTAATACTTCCTTGAGTTACCACTTTGTTTCTCTGGTAGGCCAGCTGGTACAATCTTGTGGGTCTGACTGAGGCCAAGATTTCACCCCCACAATAAAGTCGGCAGTAATCCTCTGTTTCACTTCAGCACAGAGGATTTTGCCCTTAAGTTATTCTGTTGTTAGTATCGTTACTAATAAGCATTAGTTAATAGCACAGAAGCGATAGGACAGTACCAATACCTAGGTACTGTCCTCGAGGATGTCGCATCCCATGCTTCAAATACCTGGGCAGTGTGTTTAGTTTACATATGCTGCACACAAACCAAGGCATCTTATGATGAAGAAAGTTACTAGTAAGATCATGTTCAGTAAAATGAAATTGGACTTCATGCCAATGTTTCTGGTGTTAGGCCGGAGCTTCAGCTACTAAATTAGAGCATCTCCACTGGAACTTAGTGAGGGTGGGCTCGTTCATGCCTTTTTCTGTACAAGTTGAACAACTACTGTCTCCTTGACTTTTTTGGCTCTAAACATCTAGAGAATTGCTTAATGGTATTGCACAGAATGTGAGTCTACATTTATCAATTTACTTGGAGATTAAATATTCTCTTTAGTACATGTAGACATGGATATGCACCAAGATACATACACTAAGGACATGGTATTGTGTGATTATAATTCACTGGAGCTGCTAGACATTAGTTCAGTTAGAAGATTTCTGCTGTAATTCATGGTTTCTGAAAGCTCTACCAGAACAGTAGATAAGAGATAGGAACTGATTTTTGTCTGGGGCCAAAAATGGAATTTTGTATGTGAAAAATATTGTCCGTATGTTTTTGCAGCTGCAAATAATTGGGAGTAAACGTAACGGCTAGACCTATTGCTTCATTTGTATTTGCAGACGATTACATTCTCGTTGCACTCCTTTGAACTAATACGGAGTTCAGCTCTCAAGTGAAGCTACTCATTTATAGCCGAGCAGATCAGGATTTCTACGTCCACCTCCCTGCACTGGTGCCTCTGTTGGGACGCAGAGGAACCTGAGAGCACAAACTGTTTTAACAAAACTGCAGCCATGTTTTTAGATTATGTATGATAAACAACATGACATTTTGCTTCTTGTTGAAAATACATTATATGGAAATCAAAAATATGTAACCGGTATCTCCTTTGGGGGGGTGGAAGAATCAGGTTTAGAAATACTCTGATGCTCTTCCACAATGGTACAATATTCAGAATTACTACACCTAGATCTGAAACCATTGACTGTAAAGGAGAAAATTCTTCCCTTTGACTCAAAAACCTTGATTTCAGAATCAAGCATTTAAAATCAAAATGTCTTTGAGGTAAATTGTGAGTAAGTTGTTTCAAATTAAGAAACCAAACCAATTTTCTTTGAAAAGATAAAGAAAAGTCCTTTGACTTAGAAATAGATTAGTATGTGAGATAAAATTTCGTAGTTAGGACCAGATTGAGGAAGCTGAGAAGAATTTCTGAAACATTTCAGAAGCATTAAATTTGAATTTCTTCCTGAAAAAGTTTTGGCATAAAATTTCCCTCAGTTTGTGGTGTACCATGCTAGTTAAACTTCTCTTGGTTATGGGGCAGGAGCCTGAGTCCATAGCCTTTTGAAGGCAACAGCAGCTTTGCAGTTGAATCAGTAGACCTAGGATCATATCTAACGAAGTTGTACCATTAAAAAAAAAAAAAAAAACAAACAAAAAACCCCCCCAAAACAACAGCTCCCCCCCCCCCCCCCGTCCCGTCCCTCCCAATCTCCTTTTTTTTTTTTCTTTTTAAAGCAATGTAATAGCGGTGGGGATCAAGTTCTGTCGTGGGAAATGTGTCCTCTGATTTCTTGCTTACGTAGTAGCTACTGCTTGCGTTAAGTTGAAGACAGTCAGTAGATGTTATGCTCTTCTGATTAGATGAAAATCTTCACCTTTGGAAGGGCACTAATAACTGTGCAAAATGAAAGTTATTAGAGAGAGACTTTCAACTTTTCCCTTTTCACTTCTCATATGGCTTATATTAGTAGTCATCTGGGCAGATTTTAAAAAAAACAACCTGCTGATGCTTTTTATGCATTTTTCTGTGTTTGTAGAATTGGTTTGAGTTATGTGGATAGAGTATGGAGTGTAAAGTTCCTTGGCTTTAGTGGATTTCTGTGTTATATTTTAAAATATCTGCATGCTGAGAAACTGGTCAGATTACTCCGGTTATGTACTCTTTCAATAGGAGTTTTGGGAGAAAGCTCAGCATGTTTAACATGTGTTGTAAATTCTTAATTTGGGTTGCCCCGGAATTTGAAAGGAGTATTTGTGTGTTCCTGTAAGTCTTGTCAGCACGTTGTTTAGTGAAGAGATTCAGTATGTATGTAACGTCTGTAAAAAGGTACATGAAAAGCAGCAGCAGATACTTCCATAAGCATTTGTGAGGTGAAGTCTAACATCATCGCCAGGTATCTGCACAGATGTTAAATGGCTGTCATAAAAAAAAATTAGAAACATTCAGGTGTAGAAAATTATTCAAATTATGTAAATATTCAGATGTTTTCTATAAAAATAAGAAGATGCCACCTTGTGGTAAGAAAGATGTTTTAGTGTATCCAGAAAACCTTTGGGTGAATAGGGTACGCATCTGAAAGCTGGCAATGATTTTTAAAAAATTCTTTTTTAAGCAAGAGTTTAATAAGTAAAATTAAATTCTAGTTAGAGAATTACATGACCAAACTTCCCCCTTCCCGTGTGGTTTCCTCCTCCTTACAAATGTACTCTTCTACTCAGGGTATTTACAGGACTGTTGAAGCAAAAGCTGAATGTTTTCAAAGCTTCTTATTCCTGTGTATTTTCAAAGCTATTTGCTGTTATCCCAGAAAACTGGGGCTGGGAGGAGGGACACACCTTTAGCCTGGGTAGCCGTCTTATAGCCCAGACTTCTTTTTGTAGTTAACGCTGTGTGGTTAATACTGCACGTACAGGCTGAGATAGCAGGGTACAATGTTGTCTCTATTTTATACTCAGCACTTAGACTGACTATTATTTGATTTGCAGCCAAAACTTATTTTTGGAAGAATAAAGGTTTTAAAACGTTGATAACATCTCTAAATTTATCTAACAGGCAGGCATGTCTAATACCTGTTACTATGCCATTCTTTATAATGGATTATAAAAAGTTTGTGTTTGCCTTTGCACCTATTCAAACTTAATTTGCAATGGTAAGGTGAATTGTGTATCATAATAACATCCTGGTTCTCACCAGGATGCTGTTCGTTAAATGTTTGTTTACATTAGAAAAGAAAAACTAAAAAAACCCCAAACCTTATGCTTTCTCTTTTTATTCTGTATTCTATTTGCTGTGATTTAAATAATCTACTGTGTCTGCAACACACTTAGTGAGACCACAGTATAACTGCTGTCATGTACATGATAACAAACTACTGTTGTCTTACTGTTTAGGTCTCTTATTTTACATGTTGATGGTCAGGAAAAAAACTACAGAAAAAATAATAATTGGAAAATCTTACAGTCCTAAATTTTGCGCACACACATACACGTGCTCCTTAACAGCAGGGGATGACTACCCTGTGCAGGCACTTCTGTGCATATTGATGCTGAATTTATGTAATAGTAATAATAAAAAAGGGGTTAGCAATTTTTCCCCAATTTGAAGAAGTATTGTGCTTGTAATTAAAACATACTTTCTCTTAACATAATTTATTTCCTTGCATAATGTAATTTGACAGAGTATTATAAATGTATATCTCTATGCTTCATGACCCCATTATAAGGACAATTTTTCCATAGTAATTCATTTGTGTTCCGCTGCTTCTTGCTTTCTGATTACACAATCAGTATTGAATTGTGCAACCAACATCCTGATTAAAATGAGACAAAAACCTATACAGCTTAGCTCACTGAAAATCTCTTCTTGTTCCCCTGAAGACAATGGCAAAATTCTTATTTCTTGGAGAAGACAAAGTTATTAGAATGAATTGCAAATGGAAGAAGAGTAGAAGGTGGAGCTCCAGGTCCCCATGGGAGGAAGGCAGGGTAGGAAGTATCAGCCACAAACACAGTTTGGAGAAGTATTGCAGCAAAAAAGGAGAACCATTTGAAAGTTGGGATTGACAAGAGGGATTTGGGAGAATTTTTCTCATTTTTTTTTCTCCAGATTTTAGGATCGCAGTAAGGTACAGTTGTTTTTCACAGCAACAATTAATTTATTTAGTTACCAGAAAATAACTTAAAAAAGAGTTATTTCGATGCAGGAGTCATAAGGCTACCAAATGCACAAATATTATATTTAATTTTATCTCGCCACCAGGCCTAAGAATGTGAACAGCCCTGATAGTGGGTGGCTGCTGTGGACTTTGCCTGCCCCAAACAGTTCACAGCTGCTGTGTTTTTAGACTAACCCAAAATGTGCTTAACAAATAGTACAAGGAAACCTCTTCAGTCACTTGAGAAGGGTTACTATATCATTTGGAATAATTTTTGTCGTTAGAATTAAACACCCATTCTGGTAAATGGTAGGATTAAGTAGTCTAAATTGTACGTATTTTTGTTTGTATTTCAATTTCCTTTGTTTCTTTTTTGTTAATTTTTTAAACTTTCTGTGAATAACGTAATATTTGATTATTGATTGACTACTAGTTAGAAAAGCAGAATTTTGGTCATTTCTTGAGAATATTAACAAAATGAATGCCGAATGTATAAGCATGCATATTTGCAATGCTGAATTGATCTTGGGAATAATCAGCTAAAGAATTAGATCTTAATGCTTGAGACTTGAACATATCCAGAAAAACTGATGAGAAACTGAGTTGCAGCTTTGCCTGTTGCACTCTGGCACCCTTACTTTATGGATTCATTTTGTCATTTGAGAATGTGTTTAGATGGATCACGGGCGGCTCACCAGCAGCAACAGTAAATTAATCAAACATATTAGAAAACGGTGTGCCACAAATCTTAGCAGTGGGCCAAGTTCAGTAAAATGCTGATTAATATAAATTATTAATTTTTAAAAAGCTTTATTAGAGCAGAAGTTTGGCCTCATGGTCCATACTTAGGTTTGGGGGCTGTGAGTTCCTAATCTTATTACCCTGGCTTTTTTACTAGCTTTTTCTCATAGCACATATAGTTTTATATTATCCCCTCTTACTTCCTATTGAAATAACCCTACTTACTACAGTGGTATTACTCGAGATGTTAAAACCCCAAGTAGTTATAGCTAGAACTGGTTGGAAAATGGGAAACATGTCTTGGGGAATATTTCTGACTGATTCTAATTATTGCCATTAATGTATCGTTGAAAAATTTTAAACAGAATTTCTTTGGAAGGTATGACCTGCTCTTTGAAAGTGGGGGAAAATACTTATTTTTAATCACCTTCATCTCAAGAGCTGTAATTGAGGTTATGAAGTTATAGTGGATTAACAGGTTAGTGGGGTTTTTTTTTTCAATATGGGGAAAAAAATTCAGTGAGTTTCTTATAAAAACTTTCCTAAGTGCTCAACCTTTGAACACAAATGCAAAATCAAATGTTTTAAGTTAGGGCCATAAGCTTCACATTAGAAATTAATCATGAGATGTTTTGGTGATAAAATCTCTCTCATTTGAAAATGTAATTTATTAACCAGCACAATATCTATTTCAGGGCATTATTCAAGCTCCAATAAAGATTTTCATAATATTATAATAATGTGCCAATATTAAGCCTTGTGTGAAAGGAAAGCACACTTTTCTCTTGGCTTGCAGTCTCCCTTTTTTTTGTCCCCTGTGGGATGCAAAAACAGAAAACCCAAGGATGTGACTTGATATTTGCTGGCATAACAGAGAAGTCGCAACTGATCTTGAAGTAGACAGGGTTGTTGGTGGGGCAGCGAGACTCCGGTCCCTTGCAGCTGGCTATTTGTTGGCCACGGCCACTTCTGCCTGTGCCATGGGTTTGCAAGAGAGGTGGGATGCTGATGGTTGAGCAGTCATTCCCCAAAGACTCCTGTGCTCTCCCATGGACGCAACATAGGTCTGGGCTTCACGTTAGGGACCTGTATGGGTGGTAAAGGGTCTAAGGAAGGCTTCGAGGTAAAATGCATCCCATCTCATGTACCGCCATCTTATTCCTGCCTCCCGTCCTTCCTGTCCAGCTTTGCACTACCCTTGGCTCTCGCTCACATGTACGGCGGTGGAAAAGAATACACGTAGCATGTTTGAGCAAAATGGATGGAAACAGATGGAAGTCTTGGGATCGTACCATGTTTTCTCTTACTGTGCTTGATAAAGGAATAGTCAGTAAAATGCTAGCAAAGTATTAGTTCTGTGGAAGGAAATACTTGCAATTCCCCTTGCATTTGCGTCATTTTCTTTATGTTGTAAAAATAATTTAATATGACTTTAACATGTTGATTCTGGGAAGCTTCATAGAAAGGCAAGAAGTACGTGACAGCACCTGAACTGTGCTATCTCTCCTGTGCTGTAATTATTTTCATTTATGAAATTCTAAATTCTGTTTTAAATAGTGAATATTTGTGGTGAAATGACAGCTTGTGCTAGCTTTAGGATATGCCTGCTTGGTAATTATTCATGAGAAGAACAGCTGAAAACAAACTAGTTATACACCTTGGCAAGTCACTGTGATTTTAATTCTGTGAAATTTCCCTATGGCCATGTGACTTTATTCTAAAGTACTCTAACAGTGCAGATGTCCAGAATGCCGTAGCTGTTACAAATGTTATTCCTGTATTCGAAGTTTTGAATCATCCGTGCTTCAGGAAAAGGGAAGGAAAAAAAAACAGAAAACAGAGAAGAGGAAAAAAGACTGATGATACAGGGTGTGTTTTGAGTGTTTGTCACATATTTCATTATGTGCAGCTATCATACATTACGGGAACACAGATATATCATAAGTCATATATCTCAATGCATGTTCAGGGCATGTAATGGACTTTACAATGCCTGGAAGAATGCATCACTGAAATGCAGTAAGTATTTTAAAATATCTTGTTTAAGCTATGATACAATAGGCAGCATCAGCACTGACATTTTTTGAAGTTTAAAAGTAAGATAATTTCTATGTACATTGGATGAAGAATTGAAATGCTTCAGATTTAGCTAAAAATAAAACATTTCTCTACTTTCACCTTTTCTTTTTCTTCTCCATATGGCTCCTGAAACATTCCTTCATTTAAATAGGTTTTAGAGCTCTTTCCTTATAGTTCCTAAAGCATTCATTGCTTTTGAGAAAAAAACATTTTAGCATGCGCTATTTTTGTTATTCTAATTAGACAAAAACAGCTGGTCCTGCGCAGCTCTGACTGTAGTCTTTTCCAACACATTGTTCAGATTTTTTTTCTCTTTTTCTGTCAAGCTACAGGCTACCACCTCTTCTCATCCCACATGAGCCAGCCCCCAAAACACCTGCATGGGCAGCCTTAAGTATCACATCTGCCAGGGAACAAAAAGAAAATACTTTATTGGTCACAAGGCACATACATCTAATTATTCATATTAGGAATATATATATTCACAAGTAACTGGAAGTGACACCAGGCTAATAATGGCCAGTAGCTTCATTTTCCATTCAGAGGTATTTTTTAGTGTCTTTAGCATGCATTCTTTCTCATACATATAAACCAACTTAACTGCTTTCATTTTTTTAAAAAAAAAGGTAATCAGCCTTCACTTAGGATTTTGATATCTGTAAACGTGTGTGCCTACAAATAATCATTGAAGCTGATCAAAGTCACACTCTCTGTTGCTATGGTAATGAATCCCCATTTTGTTTACGGATGGGTATGCGCCACATGACAAGAAATGATGTCAGGTGGAAAGCTGAGATAAATTAAATTTGTGGTCTGAAGTTATTAACATATGTTTTGTGTGAGTGTGTGCATGTGTATTAACTAAGAAAGGGAAGATCCAGAAAATTCTGTTCTTTTAAAATGACATGGAAACACAGTGCTTACAGCATAAATCACGGCGTAGTTATTCCAGTTAGATCAAAGAGACACAGAGTGTTTGGGGCAATGACGTTTCTGTGGCAAGTCCAAATCAATGGAGCTGTTCTTTCGTAGTCCTACTCGTTATTTAATTTCCTTGTCTGTTGTTTCCTCCTGTTTGCAATTCCGTTTGTTGATTAGATTGCCTTCGCAACTGTCCCTAACTTTACATACGTGTGTTTTGTCCGACTGGAAAGTCAGAACTTATTTCTAGCTTAAAGTAAAAAAAGTCACACTTATTTACAAATAATTACACAAATATTATTATTTTGGAAAGCAGAAGAATTCATGCAATAAATATTAATTGCATTTCAAAACAAATGCTATAATACACTGATAATTTTGAAACACACTTTGAAGTCCTAAAAGCATGCAATTAGGATGAAAATCTGTGTATCTGTCAATTAGAGTTTACTTCTGTTTACGCAGCGTTTCCCCGCATGCCAGCATCCTCTGCTGGTTGTTGCAGGAGACTGGCCTTTATGGGTCGAAGCAAATGCAGGTAGGTGTTGAGGAAAATCAAAAGCCTGCAGTCCGAGTAATCATTAAAGGAAATTTGTTTCGGTACCAATTTTGGATATGCCAGCCTTCTCTTTTAATGTTTCATATGTATGTGTATGCATGTACATATGGTTTTGGAGAAAGTGATTGAATGCATTTTCCTAAAAGAGACTGCACTCTAGCTATTTCACAAAGTGTGGATGAGAAGCTGTTTTTATCAACAGTAATTTTCTCTTCTTGGTCATGTGTTTACATAAACAGGGTAACAGAAATGCCTCTAGCCAGCTGAAATTTCAATTTTGCCGACTTTCGGCTCCAGTTCTCCTTACAGCAACTGTCAGGCTACCTGAATGAAATCCCACTGAAGTCAGTGGAGGAACTCGACAAGTTCAGCAAGTTTGGGTTTATAGGATGGTGACCACATAACCTAAAGCAGAAACCAGCAATTGAAATCCGTAGCATCTCCGATTCCTGAGGGTACAGGGGACTTCGTACCAAATTAAAAAACTTGTGTGACTGAAATTTTCCCGAGGAACAAATTGCATTAATCCTTTTTTAGAAGGTGTAGGCATTAGTTAAGGGAGGCAATAGAAATGAGCATTTGTGGAAACTCTTGTACCATGATAATATTGGAGGGGCAGGGCTGTTAGATACAGCGGAAGTGGGGAGCTACTGACAAACTTAGCCAATGCTTCGGTGTACAAGCAGACTGAAACAATGCCAATTTTTTTTCTTTTCCAAAGTTTGGCTTGTGGAGCGTATTCCTATGCAGAATATTAGACTAGAAACACATTAGAAACACAGAATATTAGACTAGAAACAGAACTGCAGCAGTCCTGTTGCTCTAACTATAAAAAAAAGTGCACTGAAGATGTATTGATATTTTTGTACGTTTAAATGTTGTTATTTAATATAGGATCAACACTCAATATGTTACTTTGAAGGCCACAGACCATTTTTCTGTTTCTTTAGAAATATAATAATCTCTCTAATTCACGTGCCATGTGGTGGTGTACCACCTAGCAATAGGTGCGTAATTGAGGGCAGAATTTGACCCTTTGATTCTGTAGATCACATATGATCATTACAGAAGAGCTCAGATCTTTAGACGTTGTATGATTGCCAGCTCACCAGCCACCCTTCCTTTGTCACATTATTTTTTTAGAGCCTGACACTCTAATGAAAGCAATACAAAAGGCTGCCAGAGCCCAGCTCAGAATGCCCAATTTGCTTTGACTGCCATTTTAGAGAGAAAAAGTGTGTTCCATTATTTGTATCGATATTAGGATGAACTTAGAATGGCAGATCTTCTGGACAGGGGCTACACCTTTATTTAGTTTCCTTTAAAGGGTTGTGCACATTTGTGGTATCACATGAATAATAATTCAATAGTAGGAAGATTAATGCATTGCTGAAGGTGGACTAATAGACTTCTCTTGGCTCTGTGGAGCGCTAGGATTTAAGCATTACTCAATTTTCAGCCTATGCACCTAAGCGATAAGATTTCGGAAGATTTTGTGTATATCTCTGTGTATAAAAGCTGAGCAAAACACATTTTCTTTGGCCCAGGCTTCTAGAATAATCCACAGTAAATCCAGTTGTACTCATTACCTGATGTCTGCAGCAAGGAGAGAAAGCGTGCTTTTTGGCACACTGTTTTGAAAATCTTGAATTTCTTTTCCTTCTGTCTTTCTCTGCCGCAAACTTTTTCTGTCCTCCTCATCTGAGATACTTGGGGAGAATGAGAGCATTAAAGCAAGCTTGTCAAACGTTAACCTGATAAAGAAAAGGCTTGGAAATTCATTTTGTTCCCTGGAGAGAGGCTGTATTATTCTGAGATGCCCTCTGCTATGTCAAGAGCTAAAGATGCTTCATGAACCACACCTAGGCAAAGATGAGTAAGACCCTCCCTTCGAAAGGCTTAGACCTGTTGAGCATCCTTTTCATCATTACAACATACAGTACATCGGAGCGTCTCGGATTAATCATCTCTTCCCACAAGTAGAATTTCCTTTTGTTAAGACCTTAAGGAAGCTAAATTTTTTCAAAACACACGCTGGATGGGACTGAAGGGGTTTTTTTATTTCCTTTGAGCCCCATTCACAGAAGCAAACCTCCATGTTTAAACTTAAAAACCAGAGGCAGCAAGGGTTTCAATTCAGAGAAAGAAAGATGCATTGGTCCTGAGATTCTGTGAAGACCCTGCATTCTCCTGAGCGCTGGAGAAATTTGTGAGACTCGTTATCTTCCAGCATTTTAAAGAAATCCCTGACTATGTCAAATTTAGCTTTGGCATAAATGTGTGTAACTAATACTAGATCTCTAAAAATTATCTCATTAATCATTGTTTTGAAACAATGCTTAGATATTCTTAGAGGTGGGGTTTGGGTTTTTTTGATGGAGTCAATGGAGGCTGAATTTTCTATGTGTGTATTACATGCACAGATCTTGAGCCCCAAGGGATTTCTTCTGAGATGTGACAGTGAGAACATAGTGCTGCATAGGAAAAATATTTCTACCATTGTTGCTCAATATAGAGAGAATGTTTTGACTTCAGAACATGTTAAAAAAAAAAAAAGGACAACCAAAAAACCTAAACAATCCCCCTCCCTCCAAAACCCCAAACTGCTCCTTTTCATTCTGAGAATTAGCAGGTTACAGCAGAATCTGAAATTTAGGTTTCGAAAATGAACTCATTTTTAGAAAACCAGGTATGTAGAGCTTATAAAGAAGTTGGATGCACAGAGTAAATTCATATATGCAGTACAAAGTTAGGCTTCCATATGATTTATTGGGTTCATTTGCTTCCCTTTTCCACTTTTATTCTGGATCTTTCTATTGTTATCCTTCCAAAAGGAATACAGTACAGCCGATTCATCAGAGGCCATTATTTACTGATTCTGTATATTGTTTTCATAATGGTTGAACTCAGCAATTCATGAACTGATTATTGAGTTTTAGCAAGTGGCTAATGAATCATTGATGCTGGCTCAGGGAGAAACAGATTCCTCATGTTTGTGCAATTCTGCAGGTTTCCTCCAGATTTCACAACTAGTTTCATTAATTTCATTTATTTCTTCCCTATCTTCCTCTCTTGGAATATTACCTTCAAAAAAACCCAAAGCCGGTGACCACTTGAATCATGTCAAGTGTTTTTCACCAGTAGGTTAGTGACCGTATATTGACTAAAAGTAGATTTAAGAAAGAATTAACAGGATTTACAAATTTCATGAGGTCTCAGGCGAATGAGAAACTATCAATAAACGTTAAGTCATTATCAATCAGCTACAAGATGGCACTAAAATAATATGCAATTTCAAATGAATGATTTTAATAAGTTAGCAAAACAGAATTGTTGATTAATATAGCATAACATATTCCTTGCTTATTATGGAATAGTAATGAAATATTATTAGAGATACTATATTATAGTTGTAATGTAGCAGTGTGAAAACTTTAATAGCGGCCTGTGAAAAAGGGTCTTTTCATTCTCATTTTTATCTTTCAGCTTTTTGAAATGCATGTCCCTACAGAATTGTTACAAGATAATAGAACTCAAAGATTTATTTCTGATAAAAGGATTAAATTGCAACAGCAAAATATAATAGCCCAATAACAAGACTGAATAGATATTAAAATAAAGAAGGAAGGAAGGAATTGCTTACCTGTCTATTCATGAAAATGGATCCATCATACTGCAACTTGATAGTAGCTCCCTATAGCCTGTATGTCAGAGTTCAGAAGGGGGATAGACTCGGGGTTTATCCACTGGTTGCATTGCAACGTGCGTGTTCGACTCTGCAGAGACAGAAAATTTTCCTGCAAGTCATTTCTGTGTGGATTAAGCCTTACTTGTTGCCTTCACCTTTCCTATAGAAAAAAATTACATTTGTCATAATCTGCCAAATTTGGTTTGTTTTCATTTCTACTAAACTGTTGTTGAGAATGGTAGATTTTTTTTTTTTTTTTCCCCTCCTGTGGTGAAGTTGAATAACATTTGTGAAATAAGAAATTCCGGAAGTATACATTAAAGATCACTCACAAGTTTTTGAGGGCTTGTTTGTAGTGATATCTAATTTGAAATCAGATTCCTGTGGTCATCTGTACCATTCTTACACTAGTGCAACAATTGTTTGGATATCTGGTTAGGGCAGCATCCCATATTTTACCTTGTGAATAGATGTAGTCAGAAGATGAGGTTCGGATATTTCTTTTAGCACGTTGTGAGACTTTTTTTTAATAGAATATCTAAGTATTTAACAAGAAAATCAAAATGTTTCAGTTAATGTAGTTCATTCTATCACCATGAGGGCTATATGGAGTTGCAGATAATGTACTGATGGTCTCATGTAGGCTCCTTTTCCTCCTGTGTTACATTGCTCTCTCGAGTATTTGGGTGTGCGCTCTTCTGCTCTTACTCTGTCTCTTTTTTCCCCCCGCTTTTCTAAAAGTAGAGAGGGGCAGTCTCATCATCAGAGATTAAATCTTATTCGAGAACGCAGTCTGTAGAAAAGATGAGGAATGGGGGGGGGGGGGGGGGGGGAAATGAACCAGAGAAAAATTGGCAGGCTGGAATATTTATGTTTTTGATAATACTTTTCTTCCAATCTTGCTCATAAAACCAGTTAATCATCAAAAACAACTTGATTGGGCTGAAAAAGTCAATTTTCTATAGTTTCTGTTGAAACTTTCCAAGCAGCTCTTCTTACAGGTCCTTAGTTACCAACACGTGGCTTTGTGGTTCTTCTCATGGTTCAATGCCAACCACCATTTTGATCTTTATGAAAGGTGAAGGTTGCCAGGGGCTGATGTAAAGGAATTTTCTACTTCTTGCAACCCTCTTCTCTGAAAAGAGAGCATTGGCACCATTTTAAACCCCAAATAACAAACCTCCTGATTTTCTGAAGTCTGAAATTATCCTACTTCATAGTACAGGCAGTAGCAGGTACCCGTAGGTAGGCTGAACTATTTCCTGTCATCATTTTTTTTCTCTCCATATTTCTATTCACAGAGACTGTCTGCCATGTATGGAATTTAACTGCAGTTAATAAGATCTGATTAGAATTTTCATGAGCAGTATCTTTGTCAGATTAGTTCAAAATAAGTGAGAAAAGATATTTTATATATTTTATATAGTCTTTTTCGATAGGTTTAAAAAATTAATGAGAAAACCCTCTTTAAAATTAGGAAGTAAATAACTATTTTGCAGTGTTAAAGTCATTGTCTTTTTCAGTATGACAGGTCATTAAAACAAGTTATATTTGTGATGTACATACATTTTCCAGGGCAAAGATGGTGAAAACTTATGGGAACTTTATTTCAATAGCTGATGCAGATAAAATACGTGGATATTTTTTCAGGTTTGTTTAATCCTGCTGAGGAGTTAAGTTGGAGTATTTGAACAATTATATTTAAGAGATTTTTTTTTTTTGTTAGAATATTGAGATGAAAAAAAATCTGTGAAATAGTATCCCACTCTTTTGTACTGCAGACTTGGAGAGAGTATTGTGTTCCAACTTCTCGCAAACCACAGGAGCAGACCACATATCAGGCACAGAACAAAACAACAAAAAAGAAATCCCCCAAAGTCTGACCAGAGGCTGTTAGATTTAAGCTGAATAGAGCTAATGCTAAGAGCCTTGGGGCCAGATCCTCAGCTGGTATAAACAGCTCAGCTGAGTTTGGTGTTGTAAATAGGACTGTTTACACCAGCTGAGGATCTGCCCCTCAGTGCTGATACTGGCTGAGAGAAGTTTGCTCTAAAGTAGACTGGCTGGGGTTTTTAAATAAATAAAAGCCAGTCTTCTCAGGTATTTAATACTCTTCTGTTCAAAGCTCACTCTACGTGGATGGTGAATTTGATAAACAAGGCAGACAGACAATTTACAGATTCTGTGCTTGTCGACTTTCTCCCCTTTTTAAAAAGAGCTGCTTGCGTGTGAAGCTTCTTGGCTGCGTGGAAGTTATGATAATGCAAATAAGCTGGATAGTCTTTCTTGCCAATATTCCCTTCTTTCTACTTTTGTCCAGACTGGTCTGTGTACTGAGAGGTGAGCTATTAATATTGCCTTTTTACAGCTAAATTATCTGACTCCAGAATTGTTCACAGATTCTATTAAAGACCCCTATGGAGGATTGCTTCTACAAATAGGCATTTTAATTCATCCGGGTACACTAAGGTGTTACCTTCCTTTCATTAATAAAATGGAAACTCATAAAGAAAACCAGATTATCCTGAATTTATGATCAAGTAATTTTGTTTCTCTTAGCTCTGCTAATAATTGTGGAACATTATTTCCTTGTTTCTTTTCCATTCTCCTTCATATAACTAGACAATCTTAATTTCTCATGTTTATTTATCTTTTTTTCCCTTTTAATTTGACAGGAAAAGCTATCTAGGACCCCAGGAGGCAAACACTGAGAGTTAGGAATTGGTCCTTCCCATCTTCACTTTAATGAAATAATAAGTAATTGGTTCATATTTACCAATGCTTTAGAAATTCTACGTTATTCTTTGTGTTCTATCTTAAAAATTCTTAAAATGGTAGTTTCTGGCTTTATTTTTAACACATAGTCTGTATTCTTTCTGGCATTTTGTCATCCACACTGTAAAGTGATTAATCTCTCTCATCGTGACTCTGAATATTCAAATTTTACCTGGTTTACTATTTTTCCCCCTGAAACGAAGCTATCCACTCAAGGTTAATGTTGTTAACAGACTGAATGAATGGAATTTCAATACATTTGGGGTCCTCAACAGGGATAAATCACTGCAGTTTTAGTGACACCAACCTCTCTCTGCCACTTTACATGTATGGCAAGCCTGTCTCTTTATTGACAGATGCCTTTTCGGGGGAAAAACCCTGAATCCAGTTCTTCAGAAGGCAGATCATGCTATGGATCACTTCTCTGCTGCAGAGCGCTTCTGAAGCACCTCTGCAGAGACCACTTCAGTTGAGTGACTACTTCATGGACTTTAAATGAAGTGTGCAGAGCTAAATTATCTCTGTAGATGCTTTGGCTAAACTTCCAGCGGTAGGCTCTCCTTCTGAGCTCTCAAGAACCAGCTACAGAAAACATCCAGTGCATTTTCTGACCAGCTGAAAGGTTGTGATCCAGCTGGGTTCAGTACAGTAACATGACACAAGCGTAATGTCGTTACTCACCAGCTAAATTTCAAAGTAACTAAGATACCAGCAAAATTTAAAGCATCTCTGTTTCTTGTGCCTTTTCATTCAGAAGTTGTTGATCTCATTTAAAATAAGGGAAATGAGATTTCAAGATTAAATTTTACACTCCCCCCCATTTAAAGTTAAATGAATTAATCAGATTTTAATCATGGTCTGCAAAAACTGGCAACAAAAGTGGGAGAGACATATCGCCATTCCTGTCACAGAAAGAAAATCTTCCTCAAACCACATTTATTTTATCTTTCTAAACGCTTTTGATATTGTTTCCTTACTTGCCTATGGGATGACTTTAAATGCTTCTTGAGTAGTTACTTGGGTGCGTGATTCATCTCAAATTATGTACAGTTCTCACCGTTTTCTGAGAATTGTTGCTGATGTCTATTGAGGCGGCAACCACACTGTAGTTCATGGGAAACTCCAAGTATTTTGTAAGCCAAATTTTGAATATCTGTTTAGAGGAGTGTTTTCTTCCAAATTCACGGCAGTTATACTATGTGTACCATGACCTAATGGCCATCTGCTCTAAAGCAAGTGTTGGTCAATACCTATTTTGGTACAACAGTGTAAGAACTGTTTTACTGGATATCATACAATTTTATATCCATGAGCTGTTACTGAGTTAAAAATGAATTTTCTTTATTTCAAACAGTGTTTCCTTTAATTAGTGGCATTCATTATTTTTGATAATCCAGTAGCTGAAAAGTAGTTTATGAAGATGGCCTAATCTCTCTTAATGTCTCTGTTGGTATCATGGACATTTCACTTTCTTTCTAAATGAAATCTTTCTTGCTTACATATTCTTAACCTGCTCAAGCATTGAAAGCCAATAAACTACAGATTCTCTTAATTTAGAGTTGCTGAAGTTGCTGAACAGAAATATTTTCAATTTGATCTTACTTTCACGATACAGGAAGCAATAGCATGAAAACCCAGACAAAGCATTCCTGGAACATGGACTGAAGATCTGATTTCTTTTTCTTCTCCTTTAATAAAAGAGTGTGGAAGAGATAGGGATGTTACTCTAACATACCAAATCCTGGAGCAAAAATTAAAATTAATCAGATTTTTGCATTTCTCAAGAACAGGCATAGAAACCCCTTAATTAAAGACCCCCCCTACCTGTGAAAGACCATAAACCTGACTCTTTTCAAAATGGAGTCAATGAGAAAGTTCTGACTTAGTAGGCAATTAGGGGAGGTCCAGTAGCATCTAAATATCATTTATCCATCATGCATTTTAAATAACATATGTTAAAGTGTTTTGCAAAGCAGGTGAATATATTTCCTCTGTCTTTATAGCTGGGATAGGTAAAGCATACAGGTGGCAAATCGAGTGGGACAGTGTCATCCGTAGTAATGCCTGACGTAGTATGAGCTCCTTCTCATCTTATCCATCCTTATGCCTTTTGTGACTGTTGGTGCAAGAATGAAGGTGAGTCTCGCCCACCCTTTCTTTGGCATGAAGTAATCCCACTGCAGCTTTTCTAATCAAGGTAAAGTGGAGTAAAAAGATAACACACTTCTCAAAAAGGAAATAAAAATTTAAAGCTTGAGTCAAGATCCCTTACCAGAATGGGCTTTGTTTATCCTAGCTCTGTCTTCTGTTGTTAATAATTTTACTGTAAGCATATGATGTACAGTGATAGCCCGCATAAATAATTTTAAATACACTAAATTTGGCTTGGCATGTTTAATAAAAATTAAAGTATTGTGGGCAATTGAAAAACACGAGACTAGAGAAATTCAGACAGTTTTGAGAGTTTTCTGTTGTTTAAGTGTTATTGCTTTCAAACTGCATTAAGTTCTGAAATTAGTCTGAAAAAAATTAATTGTACAAAATGCAAGGTAAATATTCCATTAATTTTCCTAATGTGATACAAAATAGAAAGATGCAGTAAAGCAGTTATTCTGCCTCTAGTATGTGTGTTGCATAAAGTGCAACTTCCTGCAAAATGACTTAACCTGCACAGAGCACAGAATTTTTGCTGCATGTACAATGAACTTCATGGCAGAGAAGCAAAAGTAATTTCCCTAATGACTGGTTGAAAATCTTGAGATCTGCAGAGCATCCACTTTTTATCTCTAGCAAAGCATACACAATCTCTAGCTGCCTATTTATGACACTGCAGTATATGACAAAGACTACTGCATCGTGCAGTGTTGAAACAAAAAGCACATGTCAAAACTCAAGTAGGAATC
Organism: Gavia stellata; assembly: GCF_030936135.1. Taxonomy (NCBI): domain Eukaryota; kingdom Metazoa; phylum Chordata; class Aves; order Gaviiformes; family Gaviidae; genus Gavia; species Gavia stellata. The sequence goes on along the minus strand of NC_082616.1, from coordinate 10,115,595 downwards.
TTTGAAAGGTCTCCCGAGGAAGAATCGTTCTGTTTTGTAACACAGCCTTGCCCTGAAAATGTCTCTGTAAAATGTGTCCAAAGGACTTATAACACTTTATGTAGTCCGAATGCCCTCACATTTATTCTCAAATACGTTTAAGTGCATGGAAGCTTTTGAATTGCAGGTATGATTATGTGTAGCTGCTAAAATCCTACATTTTAAAATACGTTACAACACAGTCTGATTACCACAGCTGCCTCACTGTCATGTCTCCCGTTGGGCTTTCCCTGCCCTCCTTTCACTTTTCCCTTTCCCATTTCATTTTGTGCGGGTGAAGAGCTGGTGTGCGCGCTGAGGGCTTTGCAACACCAGAGGAGGTTGCAAAGAAGACAGCTGTCTAGTTGGGGGAAAATACTTTCTGTGCTGCATTACGGTGCATGGAACGGCAGTGCTGTTTCAAGGGGGCAGGAAGATAGGGCTGGTCCCCTTTCTGCCAGCCCCATTCCGTAACAAGGGTCCAGTACAGATTACTACGATGAGTTTTACAGTACGTTGTAGAGCCTGTTCCAGTTCCTATTGATGTCAGCACAAAAGTTTCCTTTGATTTACTTGAGGTAGGATCAGACTGTTAATGAGTAGGTCCCTGCGTGTGTTTAGAAAGTGTGCAGTTAGATGCTCCTTTAGAGCAGGTTACTATGTTTGTCTACAATATTCTTTAATATGTCTTTGTAATCATAAAAAGGCCAGTGCTTCAAAAGTTTCTTCTTTCTTTTTTGTTAGAAGACCAGGTTTAAAAGGTGCATGAACAGTGTTACATTTTCTCCATGAGTTGTTGATACTCTCTCTCTTTTTATACCTGCATACAAATCTAACCCAATAGTTGTTATTTCTAGGGAGTGTACAAGACGATAAATAGCTGTGTATACTCCCACTGTATCATCATCTTTCTGTGAATCACAAGCTAATTACTTCAAAGTTTAAAACCTGTTCTCCTAGAAACTATTGCTCTTTTATTCCCAGAAATATAATATCGTTATAGTTTATCAACAGCATTGTCATTGACGATCTACCTGTTCTTATTTAGATATTGATAGCCTTAAACGTATGTCAGATGCTGTGTGTATGGAGTCACAGATACCCACACGCGTAGTTTGTGTGAGTGGTAAATGTAAATCAATAGGGAGTACTCTGGGTGATAAAATAGGAAGCTCAAGTTCATACGACCAGCTAATGCAAATAGTTCTGATGTATTTCACAGGAGACTTCAGGCTGGTATTTTTGCTGTTTATCTCCAGTCCCATCAGCTGGAAAGCTCCAAACTGACGGACTGTTCTTGAAAGAATATGAATAGCTTTTGTGCTGGGGCCGGTATTTCTTCCGTTGATAATACTGTAACTAATGTCCATGTCTCTGCGTAGTGGCTGAGAGCATAGCTGAGTTCCTACAAAATGTTACTGTATTATCAGTATTTAACCTCATTAGTTTATAGAGTACTGCGGAATGCCTTGTGTACGACAGGAGCACAGATTTAATTCTCTGTACTGCCTATGTGCATACACACAAATCATCAGGCCCATTTGGTACTTCTCTAAAATATTTGTAAATGTTATTTTAAATAAACATTTAGCTGGTTCATTATTAAATCTTTATATAAATTTCATCTTCTATAAGATGTTAAAAATCTTTAGAATTCATCAGCATGTCTTAATACTTGTGCTTGGCTAATGTTTTACATTTATAGGAGTTTTAAAAGGCAGGTGCAATGTCACATATCACAAGAAGCAAATTAAACTCTTGTAAAGCACAGCTGGAATGCTAAAAATGTGTATTTGTAATTTAAATATGTGACACCGTCACACTGTAAAATCAGTTCATAATTAGAAAACATCTGTTTTTTTCCGATATGATGTCTAATAGTGTATTTAAATAATTTAGAATGCAATAAGGGGGGGGGGGGGGAAGTCAAGCTATAGTAAGTGATTCAGGACACTTCTTTTCTTTTGTTTAAATGTCCTCTTCCAGATCTTTAAGTAACCCATCATTTTGAAGCTAATTCTTGGTTCACATTATAATCACCGTTGATGAAATACATATGCCAAACATATGTGCTGTTATGACCTTATTGTCAGTCAAGAAACAGGTTTTGTAGATGCTATTGTTAAGAAGGATTTACACACTGTCATGTTGCTGTTTTGTTTCTTTTTGATTATCAGAGAACCGTGAGTCAAATAAAAGTTGATTATTTTAACAGTGAAATTTACATGAATACATATATATATGTAGTAAACACAATGATGTCTGAAGAGTTTATGATATCTGGAAACATACTTAAACTAGATTAAATACTGACTTAAAATGTATTGGGATCAATTCAAGTTTAACTAATAAAGTTTGAACAAAACCACAACTTCTCAAATGAAGTTAACATGGTAGATTAGCCACACATCTGTCATCAGTGTTCACGTAGGAGGGTATTTATATTGGTGTGATGAAAATCCTAATGGATGTTTTTATCCTGCCTGAGGTGTGCAAGCAGAGCATTCTCCTAGTTTATTGGCAGTAAACTACATAACCTTTCTCTTGCCATTGCCTAAGCATCTATTTAAGATAAATAGAGGCCATACATTCCTGAGCAGGTTTTGTGTTCTTTTTTCATGGGTATACACGTATAAATGCTTGAAAGTCTTCACACATACTTGATAACGCCTAAAAAGTGCACTAGCCACAGTAGTACCGTTCAGAGATTTTTCAGCTCAGTAGCTGGGCAGTGGTGTTAGTAAATACTGTGAGGGCCATCTATCAATTCATCTCTGAGATGTGAATGTTCTGGAGAAAAAATGTGTTCCGTTTATGTGCTTCCCATTTTAAATGAAACTAATTTTTGCCCTGGAAATGAGGAAAAAATCTAAAACTAACTTTCTGAGGGCTAGAGTACATAAAGTTAATGTGCTGCAGTTTACATGCATCTATGTCTCAATCGTCTTTTATCAACCTTTGCTGCTGCAGCCCACCACAAGCTTTTCATCAGTTTATGCATTGTGCGCCAGGGCAAATAATGACAGAATATCTAGCTAAAGAAGGGGTACTTAATCAGCAATCAAGATTCAATTTGTTTTAATTTTAGCAGGTGTTTGTGAGGTACATTGATGGGAGAGATAATATGTACTGCTTTCATTAGCTCTCTTGTTTTTGTGCTTGAACATTTAAGAGCCAGATGTTCGGAGGTGAGCTGATCAGAATATTAAGTCTCCAGAGGTTGGTTTCCATAGTGTTTTACATTCCTTTCTTTATCTCCCTCAGTTCACCCTGAGCTATGAGGTGCAAGTGCTCGCAATGACAGACTACATCTCTGCTTCCTATTCAACTAAAGCTTTAAACTAGTCTAATTCTCTGTTTTTAAAAAAAAAAAAAAACAACAAAACCAACACACAAAACCTACAAAAAATAAACCCACAGAAAACAACTTTATACTAATAATCTGCAATTAATTCTTGGTCCTTGGGTCAGACTCATTTCTCAGTTAGAACTAGTTCAGTTGATAAAGCTCTCGCAGGCATTAATTGTTTAGTAGCTGGTGTTTTGCCAGGATGTTTTGCCTCAGTAAAAACATGGAACTGCCATCAGTCGGTAAGATACTGATTCCATCATCTTATTAAGTTAAATATGTAATCTAGATCATTTCTCTGTTTTGGGAAGAAAAGAAGCAGCTGTAACGTCGGAATGCCTGAACATGAGAGGGGACTGCCAAATGGTCATTGAGAGTAGCTCCAGTCAGTAGGTGATCTTTCAAAAAAGCATACAGGCTGTATTTGAATATCACAGGGTTTTTATGACGTAAGGGCATTGAAAGGATGCATTAGAATAGACAATGGGACTGCAAAAGAAAGGCAACTTAACCTTTTGGTTTATGTTTTTAGCCAGGTAGGTAACATCCAGCAGCCCTGGCTCAGTAGCTGCTGCAGTAATAAGTTCATATTCTCCTGTATAATAAACTCTCCCAATGTTGCGATTATGATTTCTTTTAGTAGAGAAAAACAAACCCAGCACTGAAGAGTTAAATAGAACTGCCATTGGCAAATGCTATAATGTTTTCCCTCACTATTAATTGTTCTCTGTTTACTTTGATGCTCAAAGATTGCCCTGTTTTACAAGCATATTTTCTTAATTGTGTCACCTTGTACTGTAAGTATGTCAGAGGGGAAACATTTGCAAGTGATTAGATATGGACCTTTGTGTCACCAAATGTATGAGGTACATACCCTTATAGGATATAATTGTGATCTTTTAATATGCGGCCATTGACCCGGACTTGTTATTATCTATTATAGTTTATAATAATGTATCTCTTTATGATTAAATGATGATGCCCGGCAGAACACTATGATTAGCATTTCAGTTATTTATAGATTATGTCAGAGCAGTAATAAACATAAAATGCTGTTAATGTGTGGCTAATGAAATCTGGACATGAACAAGTTTATGAATTGATATAATTCATTTGAGTGTTCTAACTGAGCTGCTGGTTCTCGTCATAATTCAAAAGCTTAGCAGGGTTCACCGATTAGGTGGTAGACTAATTTGCTACAAAAAGTCAATGGGTTTTCATCGTCTTGGGCTATCATACACAGCATGGCTGATTGCATAAGGACTATACAAAGTAATTCTCATAAATATATTTATTAAGCTTAATATGTTTTGTGAGGTTAGGATGGAATCAGCTAGCGCACAACATATGTGGAACAAAATCACAGTGTGTTAGATACTAAAAAGATACGTTCAGTAAAATCATTCAGGACCGGATCGATGAGGGAGTTATCTGAATTTTAAAAAGTGAGCAATTCAATATCAAATATAAATGAGAGCCATAAAGAATGATACAGATGATTGACTGAGTGTGCTCGACGTTTATTTTACTTTGGCATCATAATTTCATTTCGTGCTACAAATACAGTTTTAAACTTAGGTTACTTAGTGCTGAAATAGCCCAGTATATTTGCAGAGCTAATGGCAGTACTGCTTTCCTGTGGCTAGGAAAAACTGAGCCGCATCTCACACTAGAGTGTGTGTTTCCACTTTCTTCAACAGCGTAGTCTATTGACTGCTTCCCGTTCTTTTATAGCACTGTCTCTTGATACCAACATATACTGAGTCCTGACCAACCAAAAAGATGTTCCTAGCCTTTATAGGGTATAATTTGGGGTTTTTTTTTGAACAATGGGCCAGTAGTGTATTGGATGTAATTTCCTCTTTGGGATCTTTATTTTTCATCCAAGTCTGTCAGTTCATTGGTTTCTTCCTCCCTTTACCTGTGACAGCATCCTTTGCTCTCCCCCATCCTTCACCCTCTTGCATCAAATCCACCACTGGTTTAATCAGGGTTGAATTCATGAGCAGAATCCTTCATGCTACCCAGAAATGCTGTTCTCTGGAAGTACTAGACTAACTTATGTTCCCTGTACAATTCTGTTTTTTTCTGTATCTTTATCTCCTCCAAAATGCACTACTTTAGAACCTTTTGTTTGAACATCTACGCATAAACTGGCTAGGCTTCTCTACGAAGAAAGAAAATCAGTTATGGGCTTATACAGAACCTCAAATACATTAGAAAAGCACTTAGGTAAATAGCTCAACCTTTTTACTTATTTATTTTTAATACTAACGTACATAGTAAAAATTAGCAAAAAGTATTAATAGATCTTAAAATATTGTAAAGAAGCAAACCCAAACAATCAGAAATGATTTAGTTTAGTTGTACTTCTCATTTAAGAAACTAACAGGATTAGTTACAAGATTATGACCCTGGAACAGTCTTGTTAATAATAATATTAATCACAAAATTTTCAAGTTTTTCTTCTTCCATTTTGAAAAAAAGCTATGTAGTTATTAAAGAGAGAGAGGGAAGCACTGCTTGAGAACATGGCTATACAGTTGTATAATAACTTCTTATTATAACAAGAGTCCAAACAGAACCCTTTTATATTCTCCTGTCACATTTGTATCTTGACCCAACACGTGATCCATATGAGGTCGTGCACTTTAATCTTCGCTATCAGGTTTTTCTCTGTTGCTTCCCAATATCATTCACACTACACGCATTCCTTCCTTGTGTTACATAAATCTTTGTCTTCTCCCTACAAAAAAAAAGACTTACGTAATCATAAACTACACACCCCACTCGCTCCTCTCCCTCTTCCCAAGTGATTGCTTTAGAGCTTCTTGGGAGATTTAGAAACAGATTCATACATTTTTCTAAAGATGTTTTAAAAGAAAAGATTAAAGATGCAGTTTTAACGCCCCCATATAAGTTATCTCCTCTAGAATGCAGTGTGTGAACTGAGGTGGAATTCAAATGTCGTAAGAGCACTAGTGGCCCAGAGCTTGCTCTGCTTCTGTGCCTTGTACTCTGAGCAGGTCGTCGGATGTGAACCCCCAGTTTATGCTGATGTTTGGGAACACCACTTTGGTGATGCAGGAGGCGACTCGTCTCCAGCTGAGTTAGGAGGATTCCCCAATTTATGAGGAAAAACAGTGTTCTGTTGTAGGTGGCAGCTCTTAGGTTATCTGTAGCACTGAGACTGTGAGGACTTTCAATCTTGGAGCATCTGTCGTTGGACCTGGAGCTGTCACATGGTGATTGTGTATGTGTGTGCGTGTCTACCTGTCTCGTAGGGATGTAATATTTGATTGGCTTTTCTTAGTGGCTTCCTGCAACTTTCCGAAGACTTAGGTGAAAGAGGAAGAAAAGCTTTGTAGAGGTAGTGAGCTGAAAACCATTGGAAAAATTCCTAGGTCAGAAAAGTCCTTCCCCTTAGCAAAGCATCCTACATGTAAGATCTGAAAAGAGAACCTCTATCACATCTGTTTGCTATCTGCAGTATCATATTTTGTATGATTTCCCCCCCCCGCTGTTTATTTTAAATTTCTTCTTAGTTAATTAAAAATGCAGTTGATATTTTTTTCCTGTGTCACAAATGAGAATGCTAACATTTCATTTATAAAGTGATATGTGGTTCAACTTCTGCTCTTGATATTTTCAAGAGGCCAGTGATTAAAAAAACCTACGTGGAATATGCTTTATTATTGCCCTCTCTAGGCATTGCCGCATAAAACCTTAAAGGTTCTGGTGCTGAATCCCCAAGGCAGCATTTTGATATATGCCAGATGTTCACTCATGGGAGAGATAAATGTTTAATAATTTTTGCTATTGTTACTGTTTTTACAATGTGTTATACTGCCATGACTTGCTAAGGCTAAAGCTCTGTTTTGCTGAAGGAACAAGCATATAATAAGTAAGATGTTTACGTTTCCATCATCTTGGTTTTGCTTAACAACATGGGAGATTTCAACCTGAAGCACAAGTAGCCCAACTCTCCCAGAGTTGACAAAAGGGTTTAACTGTGCAATCTGAAATCCTGTTTCAGGGGAGGAAGGCTGCTAAAACCTCCAGTTGGTTTTAAAAGTCTCAAACTTCATTTGGCTCCAAGTAACAACTTATAACCTATTTACACAGATTCCAGTGTAAAGCAACATTAAAATAATAATAAAAAAACCAGCTTGACCTGCTATGTTTCTTTATCCAAGATGAGTAGCATTAATCCCGTTTGCCTGTAGTATTTGCACCTTGAATCTCCAGTGCAATAGAGCAATATCCAAGTTTTTAAATTAGACAAGTGCCAAAATTTTTAAAAATAGTATTATATACTTGAGTGAAATTGATCCCTGTCAAAACACTGATAATGCCAACAAAATTACTCTGGTTTTGGAGCTAGTGGGAGCTAACAAGAAATGGGATGCGTTTTCCCCCGAAAATGGAAATTGTCTGGATAGACACCTCAAAACCTGAGGCAACAGCTTGTGGCAGGTTTGGATAAAGTCTGGATGTTCAGGTACCTTCTGTGCAATTATAAGAAGCTCCATTTGCAAATGCTGCTTCTTCCCTGATGCTTCAAGAGCCCATGCAATGCTTGGTAGAGCAATGCTGCAGTGTCTCTTTCTATGAAGAAATTTGAGATCCTCCTGGGTAAATTAGTAGCTGGGGTAACTGGAGCTTCAAGAATGCTGGTTACTAGTAAATGAACTTCTTTCCTTCTCCACAAATACTTTCAGTTCCCAATCAACCTTCCCCGCCTTGTGACTGGGTGATATCTGAAATAGTGGCGAGTGCGTTTTTCCTTGCATGTCCCATATCAAGCAGGAAGGAGGGGAAGAGCAAAGGAAAATTTGGGAGTCTCCAGTGATGAGACATGAGTATGTCCTAATTAGATTGTATATGATCACTACTCATCTCAAAGAACACTGCTCTTGAGAAATGACCTTCCTTTACTAGCCATGATCATCCTCAAAAGAACAACTTTCTAAAAAAAAAAAAAAAAAAAAAAAAATTACCTCCTTTGCCTCTCTGTGCATCCTGAAGGGCAAGCAAGGTAACACAAAACTGAGGATCCATCTAATTTAAACAGGATGTTTGCTGAGCTCTTTCTCTCATGCACATGCACTCTTTCACTTATTCACCTTTCCAACTGCATTATCTTAATGAAATGAAGCAAGCCCCCCCATCTTTCCAGTTCACCCTCGTCTAGAACTTGTAATTGCTTATTGCAGATTTCCTTAGGCTCTAGATCTTCACTGTTTAGGCACCGAAGACCTAATTCTGCTGTCCTGAATAAGGATGGCAGAGTTGGATCCACATCAAAATCAGAAAAGAGTGTATGAATATAAATCTGTGTCACATTTTTCTCCAGGTCAAGCTGCTAAAAAGTCATCTTATTCTGTGAAAGGACATTATCCTCAAGGAATAAAAAAACCCCTGTAGGAAGGCAGGTCAGAGTGCTTTCAGAATTCAAATCTTGTTTTTAAAATGAAGGAAAAGGTTGGTAATCTGTAAACTTGTAAGTTTGGCATCCTGTGTTGTACACAAAGTACTCCTTGGCAATACAGAGAAGATTTAATTAAACAATGGGGCAGTTTTTTACAAGCAGTGATGATGCAGTGTAACCACGTCTATTTGAAAAGGGTGTATCCAAGTCCTCAGCCTGAGCTAACTAGTTCAATCTGGTTTTCCGTTTTGCATCTGTGATGACTGAGTGTCTCAACCATAAAAAATTGTGCTGTCGCTTGCAAGCTGGTAAAATTCTGATGAAATGAGTAGTTTATCAGCATTTACCTGTCTTCAGAAAATAAATACCTTAGCTTTGTTTGATTGGCATGAAACATCCATGGGTAAGTTTCTGATTCATCATTCTAACAAACTTCAAATTCTTTGTATAGATTCTGTATGAGGAGACTGTCGCGCTTCAGATATTTCCATTAATAGAGGTTAGCCCAATAATTTTCTGGCATGTTTTGCTGTATTTTCTTCTATCTTACTCCATGCTGAGTGTTAGTATTGTTCTTGGCATGATGCTTTACCTTGGAAAACATTTTTAAAAGCTTCTAGGATTTGGCTACCTGTTGTTTCCGAAATGTTCACTTCAACCGTGAGGTGATAGGAAAAAAAGTCTTAGATGGTGCAGAGAATTTATAAAACCAAATAATTGGCTTATTACTTTTAAAGTTTTCTTTCATTTATCTTTCTTTCATTTATTTTTATAAAATAGTACAGATCTAAAAAGTATTTAATAATGGTGTTTAAACTCTGGATAAAATGAAAACAACAAAACAAATTTATGATCCAGAGTCACCATTTGATATAAGTTTCTGTAGATCCTATTAATGTCAGTGAACGTAGGCACATTATATCATATCCTAGTGTCCCTGCTGATGATACGTTTTATGTTGTGTTGCCAGGTAAGTTTGAACAAACCAATTTTCAGAGCATTTTCCTCTAAGCACAGATCAAACCTGAACAGAAGGTAGTAAAGGAATTCAAAAATTTTTCAGTGTACTTCCTAAATTCACAACGTGTAAGCATGGTCAAATTGCTAAATAGGCTTGCAAAATTATCTTTCCAATTATTGGTGCCCGAGTGAGTTAGAAGGCAAAAGTAGTGGTAGTAATGAAAACAGTAGTAGTAACAATGGTGAAAAATTATGGCTCTTGTTCTTGTGATATTTAAGTCAGGAAATGTTACTGTTACATCTGGCAAATAATGCAAACAAAATCTAGGGACTCTTAAAGCTAGCCCCAGACCAGGCTATTGAGAGGTGTGTGTTATGTATGCTGTGTTTTTCTTTTTAGTGTTCCATGTGCAAAAGATACATCAATATTACCTTCCTTCTCTTAACTTAAAAACTATGTAGATAAAAATACAGAAAACAATGTCTTAGCCAAACAATAGTAATGATGGGAGTTGAAACGGCTACAGTAAATAGTAGCACTGAGTTCTTGACTTCCAACTTTGGCTGGAGGAAGCAGGGGAATGTCATGACCTTGACAAAATGTAAATGTGAATTTCTTAACTTTTCTGAGCTAGTAGCTCGTCTTGAGATTGCATCCAGGATCCTCCTCTCCCATCTCATGGAGGGACTTTCTGGTAGAGGTGCTCAGAAATAGAGGGTCTGCAAGATGACTGCCAAAGAGGAGGGAAGCAGAGGCCAGCAAATGGAGAAGCTGCTTGTCTCTGGATGGTTATCTCCAGAGAGCATTTTAAATGTAACACTACTGAACTTAGCTCTGCCATTTAATTTTGTATTTCTTTGTTGGCTGAACTCTGAAGTCATTATGAATTCAAATGTAAAGACTACATGGCTATTTAGAACCCCCAAATCATGAGAAATGATGGTGAGTTCATGGATCTGGTAGCTCCATCTTCAGATTGATGATCATCTCAGAATTATATATAAATGTGGTACCTCTCCTTGCCATTTATTCCAGTTCCTGAAATCCTTTTTCTTTGCCCTCACATAGTGGTCATGAGGTTGAGTCCCTTGCAGTAGCAAAGAATGATGTAATGGACATCTGAAAGAGAGAGAGAGGAATGAAACGTATTGGGAATTAGATAACGGAAAGTAGTAGGAAGGTGAGGCTGGCATGGCTTGAGTTTTATGATAAAGAGTACTGTCATAGCAGAAGTAACGTAAATGATTAAAATAAAAGGTGAGCACAGGCAAGCCAACAATTACTTTTTTAATTCAGGATTTTTAATTCGGCTTCAGTGTTTGGATATAGTGAAAGCTGTAGAAATTAATTTCAAATTTTTGGGTTGTCAATAAGTGTGTTACTGTTCTTACTATTTGCATGTATCATAATGTTATCTTTTGTTTTTGTCAGCCCTAATATAGGAATCACTTTTGTTATCTGCAGTGGATGGTTTGGTTTTGTTGTTTGTTTTTTTTTTTAACCCACTGAAGATAAGAGCCTGTAGAATCTCATATCTTTGGTGCGCTAGCTATAACCAACAAACTACCAAATATTTAGGAGCTGATATACAACAGGGGGAGTAAATGGCAAATGGAAATTAGTTCACATTCTTAAAAAATGGTATAATAATTGGTCCTTCTGTAGTTCTTTTCTCCTACTTCTTTTAGTTGTGAGAAGACAGGATTTTATAAGTATTAAATATGTTATAGGACAATTACCTCTGTTTCAACCAAGCCTAGGTTGATAATTATGCTGTAATGTATTATAGCATACAGAGTCCTGAACTAGCTTTTCCTTCCTATATTGAGGTCTTTATAATTCTGTTTATTAATTAATAATAACTTTTGATAGAGAGAGAGAATAACGGCAAGGATGTAGTTGGTAAGTGCCATGGGGCTATTTCAGCTGGGAGATGCCTATATTTGGAACATTAAATTTATTTTAACATAACATTTTTTGTTGTTTTTATAACTTACATATTTCTTCCGTGTGTATACAAATAGGCACGCGCATAAAATAAAAAGCTATGCGTTTACACACTCATTATACACAGAAGCAGACAGAGAAGGGAGGAGAGCTACAGTAGATTACGGGTGCTGTAGAGCTACATAAATGGGTTGTGGTCTTAACACAGCTTCTCCTGATTACTGGTAAAAAACTAATTAGGTTTTGTCATTTATTCACTTGGAGTTTTGTCTCATTGAAACCTTGCTACTCTATTTAACCTACTTCTAGTCTGCAAATATCTGCTGCCATGTTATGTTATGCTTTTTTGCTTAAATTAACTCCTGAATAATACAGCATAGCACATACAGGAGAATGAAAAGTTTTCGCATTTTTAATACAAGACTGATTTTATTATATTACTAGAGAAATAAGTTAGATTGCTCTTGCAGTCTCAATAAATCACACATGAAGTCTTCTTTTTTTCTAAATTAAATTTTTATTTAAATAAAAGTGTTATGTTTGTATTTGAACTGACAGCTAAATCTGATAATTAGAGTGCATGAAGTTGGCTTTGATTGGCATTGTAATTGGATTGTCATTGGGCTGAAAACCTATTATCTTTGGATCATGCCCCATGAAATCTGTTGAAGAAACTTTGCTGCCAGTCATTAAAGCCACCATCTTGGCTTACAAATTAGGTTTGAAAGGCTTTTTACCACTGGGAATGTAATTTAAACCACTGCAATTGCACTCCCATTAATTAAAATTATATTAAAATTATGGTTCATTTTCTAAATATTTTTTTCATATTTTATTAGACATACTTATTACTAAATGCTTAACAAATTACATAGCAGAGCTAGTAAAATTATATTTTAAGATAATCCATCATTTCAACACATGCTACTCAGCATTAGTGGAATTAGTCAGTGTGTTGATCATTAAAGGATACACCATTTATGGTTTTCACTACTGGTTTTCACTAAAGGTAAAATAGAATCATTAACCACTTTTTTTTTAAAAAAAAAGAACATTTCCACTGAAAATTATAGTTAATGCTAGTAGAAAATTTAGACAGAATCTGCTTTAAAGTGAACATAGTTTATTGAACTGTTGTTTTCCATGTATATATTTTCTATATAAGTCACATTGAATATATTAAGCTGTATAGAGGCATAAACAGGACAGTATTTTTTTTCCATGTAACACAAAATAGCAGTTACGCTGTGATCAAAGTTGATAATAAAGAATATGGGGTTGCAATCTGTGCAGGTTTTGCCACGAGAATTCAGCAATGATTACTTTTAAAACTGCTGCAACTTTGCCCTGCAATAGAAACACACAACCAGCATAACGGACAGGAGGAGCTTCAGGGAGCCGCTGAAGGAGGGTTGCTGCCTGCACCCCAGGCACCGCCCTGCCGCGGCGTTGGGTCTCTTCGTGGAGATTTTGGTCTGAAGGGGGGTGTCCAATGTGAGTCTGTTCTTACATCCACTTATCATCCACCCACCCTCCACACATACAGTACACGAAACTGGTCATTCTAACAACTCGTACAATATTCGTTGACTCTCTTTTATCTAATTATAGTTTTTATATAAAGCATTGATTCTATTTCAAACTATATTTATTAAGCAGAAAGTTGATTCTTTTAGTAGAGCAACATTACTAAGTACATTCCAGTAAAATGGAACCATAGGTAAAGTAAGATGAGAACATGCATTCCTAGAGGAAAGTACTAGAATATCGAACTAGTGCACGAGGGCTGACAGCGTTTTACTTTAGAATGAGCGAAACATCTCAAATCTGTGTTCCCAAAAATTTTCTTTCCAACTACTATGCTGACTATATTGTATTACTTCTCATGTAGTAGCGTTCTTTGAGTAATAAAGAAGCATACACTTATCATTTCCTTTGGGACACTACATTCTTTTCCGTGAGGTGCTATCAGAGAACATGGATCTCCAATCTAGTTGCAGGCCTGCCTTGGCTTTGCAGTAATCTTGCAGCACTACTTGGAGTTCTCTGTGTGGCTTTTTTTTTTTTTTGGTTCCTACATGAGGTACTTCATCCAAAGAGGTACCTCATTGCTCAGCAAGTCAAGGCCTAGAAATTCACTTCTTTTAAGGTTATGATTCCCCACTTGATAAACCCCAGTGGGATTCCATCTGAAATCCCTGGAGTGCTTTAGACTCCCCATGCTACCTCTTTAGTCTGTGAAACCACTGAACTCTTTTAAAAGTACCATTTTCAAATGAAGCGTATATATTTAGACTTGACTTCAGCTGTTCCCATGTGTGAATTTGCTTACTCTGTACTGCTTAAACATTGTTCTGTGTGTTAAGAAATCCTACATTTTTCTTCCTAAGAGGATCTTAGTTATTTTGATTTATGTGGATCTAAAGTGAGCTCTTATCTTACAAAGTAAGCATCAGAGCTCTAAGAAACTTGGAATATATCTAGTTTAAAAAAAAGTAAATCCCAAACTGGGTTTGGCAGATTTCTGTCTGGCTTTTACATCGGTGAGGGTTGGGATGATGTTCTGTAAAATGAATAGTTAGCAATTTTGGAGTCATTAAATAAATAGTTGTTCTCCTGACCTCCCTGTGCTTTGACTGACCTCTGTCATTAGGTCTTCCTACTTGACATGGCCATGTGTACACCGATAATGCAGCTCTGTAGAATATTCCCTTGCATTCAACTGGTATTTAAAAACCAGGAAACTTCATTAGTTTGGGGTTTAATGTCAAAATATCAGTGTTTGGTGAGGCTACAGTGTACTTCTGCTGGTGCAAATGTGAGGAAAATGAAGGAATATGCTTTTGGAAAAAAAAAGAGGATGAAGTGTTAATGCCTTTTTCACTTTAAGAGGCACCAGATAAAATGCGTATGTCTTGCTAAGATGAGGAACTAGTCTACAGGTGGTCTTTCTCTTTTCAACATCATCCTTATTGCCAGGCTAGAGAAGAAGGTTCCTTATTGTTGTCTCACTCTGTTTCTATGAATATTTACTCTTTTCTGAAAGGTGTCACTGCCTCCATTTCAGGGGCCAAGACTGCCCTGGGGCTTTGAACCTCCTCAGTTTGAGGAAGGCACTGAACCTAGATTTCTTCCTCTCTCTTTTTTTTTTTTTTTTTTTTTTTTTTATCCTACGTGGTAAAGGTTATTACTTAAAAGGTGAGTTACAGCAGTGTTTCTGAATGCAAGAGAGGTTGAACAAGGTGATCTTTTGAGGTCCCTTCCAACCTGGGCTGTTGTATGAGCCTATGAAGGAATCACAGTTCTTTTCTTTGCACTGAACTCGTCAGCATAGGATAAACACAGACAGATTCAGCCCTGTCCAAGATTTGAGCTCAGGGAGACCTGGTGAGTAGTTAGTTAAAATGGAAGTGTGTATACGGACAGTGAGAGAACCTTTATAGGGAAGCAGGATTAGAGGAGAAAAGGCATGGGACATGGGGCTTGCAAACATCTGCGTTAAGATTCTTGTGGTTGTTATTTTTGAACATAGACATCTAAGTTGCACTAAACGCTAAGATCAGATTTTTTTTTCAAGTTCTGTAGCCTTCTTCACTTAATACATTTAATGTAATATAAGATACATTCCACAAATTCTGTAATAGAATACAAAATAACAAATAATTGCAAATTCCTGGGAATATTGTATCCAGCAGCACTTTGCAGTATTTAGAGACCCATGTTTTTGTGGTCAATGCACATGAATTTCTGGTTTCAGCTGAAACAGTTAAATATATTTATTTTTCAGAGTAATTATTTGGGGATAGAAGTCTGTTAAATACTGGTAGATTATTCCAGTAGTTAATCAATTAATAAAGGAGAGCTGGCAGGATCAAAATGATTGGCAGATATTCCTGGAATGAAGAGTGTAAAATGTAAAAATGGCAGGTTTCTGAAGAAAAAGGAAAAAAAAGCCTTAGAAAGTGGTTTACCAATGCGGATTTGAAAGACAGTGAATCTGGCATTTCTTCTAAATTAAAAGCACCATTTTTTCACTATTGTTTAAGATGGGCAGAAGTCATGCTGATGCCAAGTGCTGCTGAACTAACTCCTCTGTTTCTGTAAGGTACTGGGAATAGATCAAACCACTGGAAGTGGTTTAAGCACATGCAAATCCATTGAAGTTACTGACGCTTTCATCTGCTTATTCAGTAGCTGGGTTTGGCCCACTGCATCTCAAAATAAAGAAAAATATGTTATTTCTTTACTTTTTGTTAAGTTCAGCCTTATCACTTCTGGTGCAGGTTTCATTTTATTACATCATGACTAATTATCCCAACTCACTTTCCAGTAAGATACTAACTTGTCACTTCAGTTTTTCCCACATTATAGTTTTTCTGTTCTGTATCTTGAAGACATCTTATCTCTCTAATCCACTGCCATAAACTATTAGTCTGTAATAAGCTTGGTGCAGCCGGAAGAAAAATAAAAATTGTTAACTCACAAGAGAGAAAGGTAATGGCAGTCGGCAGGGCTTTGGAAACCAGTCTCCCTGGTTTATTGGTTCCACTGTTCAGTTCACCTTAAAAAAAACCAACCCAAACCACTCCAGCCCTGCTCTTCTCCCTTTGCATCAGTCACAGAAGATAAGTGACTCTCTCAGTGGAGAACTGGCTGCATGCCCGTTCCCCGCAAACAAACTGGAGATTGAACTTCCTCGCTTGCATACCTGAGTGACAGCTTGTATAGTTTGCAATAAGGCGCCGAGGCACTGTTAGTTGTTAACGCTGAAGGGAGGACTCCAACTAGGAGCAGTAGGGCTGAATGTGGCCATAAATGCCTACGTGTGGAACAGGCAGCAGGTCAGGGCGTTGGAGGTTGGTTTCCAGCTCTGCCGTAGCTGTTTGTGGGGGCAGTAGGCAAAGCATGCAATCTGTCCCTGCCTGTGTTAAGAATGAGCAAGCATCTGTAAAACTGGCATAGTATTAATACTTTTATCCTATATTTTGTCTGTCTCTCATGAGGAAGGTTGTTTAATGCCTTAATACTAGCACTATTCCTGCTTGGAACTTCCAGATGCAACTGCACAATAAGCAATAATTATTAATAATCAAATTAAGGCACTTAATCTGAGTTAAAGGCACATTTTATTACCTCCTCTCCTGCTACTTTTTTTTCCATTCAGTGTTACTTAGATTCTCTACATTAAGCTAATATTTACTCTTCTTGCCACAGAAGAGCAGCAGAGTAAATAGGATTTTGTATAAGGAAGCTGGTGGAGTTAAACAAACAAGAAAGTGGCCAGTTCTAACCTTTCCTGTGTGAGCCTCAGCAGCCCCCAAAGACCCAAAGCCCGTTTCTCAAGCCCACTCCAGTGATCCTGCCTGTGCTTGCTTGCACGGAGCCAGGGCAGAGCCCTTTTCTGTTGCACACAATGAGCCATATCCTCTGCTGTGGAAATTGGTCATAGTTTCACTAAGCCCGTGGGAACTACAGCTATTTAAGCAAGCTGCAGATCTACCCCATGAATTGCTTCAGCATGTCTGAACTCCCTGAGCGGGGCTGTATTAAACTCACTGCGGTGTAGAAAATCGTGTGGATTTGAAACGCAGTGTACTGTCTCTTTCAGGACAAAATGGTGGGTCAAATTCGCTCTCTTGTTTCTGTACTGAAAATGGTAGAATTATGCAATGTGACTTTGACCTGGAAATCAATACTGTCTGCTTAACTAAAGAAACAAATCGGGGCTCTGATGGCCAATAACAAACTGATGGTTGTTTCTTTGTTCTGTTTCTTCTTCTGTTAAACTAACTGCTAAAGGGCAAGAAAAAATGACAGAGTTGTAAGCCGTAAAGAACTTTTTGGTCTCCTTTGTAGGTGCTCATCTTTTCATAGCCCCGTGCCAAAGCGTGTAGGTACCTTCCACGCTAAGTACAAAGAAACTAATGCTCCAAAAAGATACGTGCTTCAAGCAAGGAGAATCAAATGAACTTCTGATAAAAGTCAGACCAAAAGGGAATAATGCGTTGCATGATGTGTTTATTGTCCACTTGCAACCGTTTATAATAAAAGCACAGGAAATCAGTCCTCATCAGATGCTTTTTTCATCAGACACATTCGACACATAGATAGTTATCTGTAATTAAATATGCTCCGGCAGACCTCAGATGGACTGTTGTCACAACTATACTTCCAGTTGACACTGCTGCAGCATGGGCGAATGGTTCAGTGTTCCCAGAGCAGGGGAAGGTCGCTTGCCAGTTGCCTGAATAAGCCAGATCTGGTTTAGGTGCTTTCTTGAAGAAGATACGGCAAATGACATTATCAGTACTTCTGATATTGCAAAATGTAACTGGTCTGGAGAATGGATTTGGGAGAGGTCTAGGCTGTGCAGAGGAGTGAAAGTGCCTGGTCCTTGCTTGACTGCTGATCTGGCACAGGGGATTGTTATTGCTAGATCTCATCAATGCCTGTGTTTCCTTGTGCAAGTCCCCAGTCCTAAGTCAGCTGATTATTTGGGAAATACACACAGAAACTCTTCTCCAGATTTGTGCGGTAGCGGTACATAGCACATGCGTGCTACGTGCTAATTTGTTTACTTGGAGGTCAGGAGGAAAACATGAGACAGAAGAAGTTTACAACCCAATTAAAAATTATTATCAAAAAGCGGCAATAACCCTGTGTGGAACAAATGAGCCCTGGGTTCTGGCTGTACTTCGGCATCCTGATTTGTTCAGTGCTTAAAGATCAATGTGGCTTCCTGTAAGATAGCTGGAAATGTGAAAATCTGCAAGGAGGTTGCACCATAATTTTCACCTAAGGCAGGAAGACAATAACTTTAATAAACAAGAGAGCTGCAGGTCGTATCTTTCTACTTTTTCCCTCCCAGCCCAATTAAAACAACAGCCTTTAATTCCCATTTAGGTTTTCTCTGTCTTTCTGTCTGTATTTATGTACTCCTACTGCCAATTATGCAGAATACTAATGAACAGGACTGGCCAAAATATTTTTATGTTCTATTTCTCTAGTTTAAAAGTTGTGGGTTTTTTAGTGAGTATCCAGAAGCAAAAGTCTCTTAAAATTGGCAGAAATATTTTTCTTAACGAGGTTCACAATAGAACCCCCCAACCTTTTGTCTGAAATTGCACATGTTAAAAAATGGAAAGGGGGAAGACAGTCCTCGGCAATCTCAAGATCTATGGAGTTAAGCACAGGACTGGGAGCCAGAAGATCTTGAATTACATCCCAGTGTCTGCCGCACACAGGATTAGTAATACTTTGCACTTACATTAGCGCTTTGCCACTAAATAAAGTTTGGAAGTGACATTACAAACGGGGAAGGAGCGGCTTGGAGAAATGAAGTGACAAATCCAAATTGGCACAGCTAGTTAGTGTCAGAATCAGGATTACAGTAATTCTTGACAAGCCGTTTAACCTTCATGAGGTTCCATTTTTACACCTTTAAAATGAAGTAGATGATTTCCACAAAAAGCAAAATGTAAAAATGATACCCACTGGCATAATTAAGTAAATACATTGTTCAAAAATTACTACTCCTCTTCTACGACTCTGGAGATTTAGCAGGGTATCTGTACAAACTAGTGCTACTCCAGGGAAGCGCATCTCTTAAGGCTTCTTAAGAAGCAATAGTGACGAACCTGCTCCTCCAGTGAGTCTGCTTAGAGCTCCCAGGAAAACGCTGTCCATTTTCAGTCGCCTCCATTGGCAAAACTTTAAATTAGATGACTTTGAAGGGGGAGGCAGGTTATAGTGGATTAGGTATTGAGTCGGACATCAGCAAACCAGAACTGCTCTGTTGGTACACCTCGGACATTGACTTATTAGACTTAAAGCTTCAAGAAATGCATCCTGATTATTAGAGCACAGGAATTGCAGGACGCTGTGGTGTTGTCATTGACTTCTCAGCTTGTCAGCAAATCAGCCTGGAGTTTTGGCTAATGGGTAAATATCTGGCCAACTCCGGTTGCTCGCTTTTAGTAATCAGTTCCTAGAATGGAGATACCGATCAAAGCCTGCTATTTGCATGATCTTTTATCTTTGCTTTTTTAAATAACGAGTTTATCTTCATTAATTTGAATCCCATCTTTCCACCTTGCAACTGAACATATTTGCAGTGTTAGGTACGAGAAAGATTAGGCTCAAAATAATTTTTTGTACCAAAGAAAGTTATACAAAATGCTTCCTTTTATTTAGGCTGACGTCGTCTTTACTAGTTTTCACTTACAGTGGTATTCTTTCCTTATTATCAAATGTGCTGTGATCTTCTTTAGGAATTTAATAGTAAACAACAAGAAACAGGTAACTGAAAATAAATATATGCTGTTTGTATTTTTGTAAACATAAAGGTGACCTGCAGTCCAGAACACAATCAGACATTCATTTTGACATAGGCAAACCGGTATTTATCCTTGTTCCTCAAAACGCTTTACCATATGCTTAAAAGCAAACATCCTCTTAATAGCTTAATGTCTTTAGAGGAAATACGTATGTACAGAATGTCTACATACCCCTCCACGTATAATCAATGAGATGTATGTTTTTGTGATCAAGAGTAGAATTTGATCAATATTAGCTAACAATTTGAAGTTAAAGCCAGAAATCTCTTCTGTTTGGAGGAAGCTGATCATCAAATTTTCCTGGTTTTTTCAGCTTCCTTGACACAGTTAGGTTACAGTTTGATACGGAATGATAAAAAAGAGAATTGTTAGTATTATTCAGAGAAGTTGCATTTCAATGTACATATACCCTAAAATACAGTAAATCTTAGTCTTCATTACAAATTCCAAGTGGTTTTGCTAGTCAAGTGTTCTGTATTGTTACAAAATGCATCAATGTGCAGCAGGATGTTTGTTATATTTTTCAGGATGGACTGCTAACTTAACAGAAAAAAAAAGAAGATTGTGCCTGTCATGTTTAGGAGAATTATGTTTTTGTTTTATTAACTTGGATTACTGTGGGAGGACGTTTCTTTTCTTCTCTGTATTTTTTCTGTGACTCTAAAATGCGTGTTTTGTTCTCCCTGCCCGCATTGCGTTAGTGTTGCGCACAGAACAACCCCGATGAGATCTCTGCAAGCGGGCAAAATCTTCATGTTCTTTTCACGTGAGAGACTCCAACTTTTAGCATCTCCCTCTTAGACCAGTGGTGGGATCAGCGTAGATGTGTTACAACAAATATCTTGAGCTCAAAGCAGACACCTGCCTTTCTCTTTTTTTGTGGCAGTTACTCTAGGTTGAGTTAGTGCTGTACAGATGAGCCCTCCGCCTCTGATCAGAAGCTTTGTTTTCTTGGAAGAAGATTTGGAAGAAATTAGATATGCTAATTAAAGGAACAGGGTGATGGCACTGAATTGTCACTTCATGTAATATTGGCTTTGTAGAGATGATCAGCTGAAAGTATAGTTAAAACGCTTCCAGGATAGTGTTTTGTGTGTAAAGCTGTTAAAATACGATAGAGATTTAGCATAATGGTTAACATCAGAAACTGAGTATTTGCGAAGAGATTCTGTGGTATCCAAAATGCTGATGGTTTGCTTCATGCTTAATTAGATTCCCCAGCGCTAGCCTAAAAAACGGATTTTTTGTTGTTGATGTGACCAGATAGACTTCATCTGAATTACACTGTTGGAAATGTGGAATAATCAGCATTGGTTTCCTAAGAACAAGGATCAGTAGTGGCAAATTTTTGGTTGCAAAGATAGCATCAAAGATGGCCAACAGGCTTTGCTGTCCTCGCACCTACATGAATGCAAACTCTAAGTGCCACCAGTGACCTCTGCACACTTGTTGCAATGTAAGGGGTAGCTAGGATATTCCTAAAGGAAAATCAGTCCTGTTTCTTTTTGGAGAAGAAACCTCAGGTGGTACTAGAGAGTAAGGCCCTGAATCTGCCATTCCAGTTTTTATCAGTTGAAGCGCATCAACTTAAATTTATTCATGATTCCGATTTCTAGACAGGGCTCTGGAGTCTCTACGTGTCATAAACCTGAATTTTGGAAAGTGGAGAAGATCTGTTTGAAGCTGCATTCTGTAGTTTCCCGGAGGTTTCCCAAACCCATTTTGTATGCCTGTATCTGTATCGATACGCGATATTTCAGCTCAGGTACAGCACTATTACCACCTGCATTTTAATTCGGGCACACAGCAATGAACATCCGATAACTCTATATTTTCTTTCCTTGTAACGGTGCTCAGGTGCAACACCCAGTAGTTCAGGGAGACCAAGGAAAGTATTTTGGCAGGCTTTTTATGCAGAATGTTGTGTACTTTTTAGAGTGTGGCACATAGTTGTCTTTTGGCAATATTTGAGCCTTTAGAGAAGCTTTGTGCTGCTTTAGCTATGCTGGCAGACCAGTTGTGCTTTCTGCTTTTTTTAATATGCTTTTAAGAAAATCTCTGTGAGCCTGATACTCCTCTTCTTTTACAGCTGACATAGCCAGTAGTCACGGGGCACTGCACACAGCACATGTAGCAAAGGTGAACCACACCACAACATCTGTTCTTACTTCCCCCCCCCCCCCCCTTCTTTATGAACAGAATATCTTTTGGGTAATTCTGTTTCTAATACCGTGGGTTAAGATTGATTTACGCAGGCCACTGTAACCGTAGTATATCTTGAAATCTGAAACTACCCGAGGAGTGCTGGCACAGCATAGTTTGTTTATCAGCACTGGATTTGGGGGAAAAAGAAGTAAAAATCCTGCATTGCAATTTAACATGGATTGCTCTAGCATAGGCGGTAATTTAAAAACTGCAATAATTGCAGCTGCTTTTATAGCCATAGTGAGAAACTCTAGAAAACAGTTTGCAGGTCTGGTAACAATCTACAAACATAACCTGGTGAAAATTAGTACAGTGTCGTGGAAGGAAACACTTTAACGCTTTAGATCTGTCTGATCATGTATCTTGTACCTTCTTTTTCAAACACGTTCCAAATATATTGTATGACATTTTTCTCGTGAGTGCGGTAGAGAGTTGTGGTACGCGTAACTGGGGTGCGCTTCAGCTCTCCTGCTAGGCAGAGCTGCTCTAAATCTTTCCCCTACTAGAGGATCTGGATCAGTGTGATCTTAGGTCCCCGAAGTAGTGACCACTTCAATCCTACAGATGCAACCAGCCCCCTTTGGGACTTTCTGTTGGGAATTAGTAAAATTCTTCTTCTAGGAAAAGCAGCCTTTTACAGAGATGGTTCTGGGGTCACCCTGAATGTTTTGAGGGGCCGCACCCCGCTCCAAGTGCCACGGCATGGAGAGAAGTGGTGTGGTCACTCCTACCTGCGAGGTTGTCTTGCAAGATTCACAGCCCAATAGATCTGGGAGGCGCTACTAATAAATTTTTGCTGGCCTCATGTAACACAGGGCATGCACTAGATAAGCATATTTGGTTAAAAACATAAGTTTCAACCTGAGAAAAAGCTATTAAAAAAGGCTAGACAATCCATTTGCTGTGAAACACCACTGTATAAAATGGGATTTTGGAGTATATTTCACTTGTAAATTGCCATTACACTGTACTTGTGCAATAACGATGCTAGTGACAATTTCAAATCTATCTCCTGATGTACATTTTGAACATCATGGTATCCTCTTGTTTCCCATTTTTTACTGTTCAGACCCTCCATAGAATATTATTGTCACTGCAGACCTTTTATCCAAGGACTGTTGATCACAGCGCAAGAACTGTCATCCTATTTGCATTCTGTGGATGCATCATTATTCACAACATTTGATGTCCATAAAACACATTAAAACTATTTCCTTGAGCAAAAATAATCAGCTCTCTGCTGTACATATCATTTGTATACTCAAATTGTAAAATGTAAATTGATATATAAGAAAATGGCCCATTAACTTTTTCATTAATGACAATAATACATTTTGTGCATCAGCAGTAGGAGGACCCTACATTCATTCTAAGGAACCTGAAGGATAAATGGAGACTTCTTTGTATTTCATAAAAATGAAGGCTGTCATCAAGCACATTTCGGGGCGGGGGGGGGTGTGGGGGGGAAGAGGGAGATTATTTTCTGCGGCCTTATTTCTTTTTTAAACTATTCACATACTTGGAATCATTCTTAAAGTTAAAATACTCTAATGAACCTGATCCTTCTGCCTTTGAGGCAGAATTTGCACTGAAAGCCAACTGGCATTTTGCCTAAACAAGGGCTAGGAGTTACCTGAGGTATATGTTAAATATTCTTTGTTAAAAGCCTTATATGTGCGCTGAATATATAAATTGGGCACAGCTCCCATCCAGCTGGTAATTAATCGCCTTGAAACCTTCATGACATTTTTTTTAATCCCATCCCAATTTCCGTTTTCACAATTTCATTTTTAATTCTGGAGAATTCTATAGGTACAGTAACGGGTGCTGTATTATCAGTTGCTAGATAACTTTTGAAAGAGTAGACCTGTTCATGCAAAAAAATACAATAAAATGTAAATGGCAAGTATTACTGGTTTTTGTGAAACATAATAGACAGTTGGATTAGTGTTTCTTTAGGATTTATGCTGATTTACCTGGAACTTACTGTGTTTTTTATGTATGTAATTTAATCATCTTGTGTCTTTTAAGATAATACCGAGTGATATTACTGTAATTCATGTGAATTAAGACATCCTAATATGTATACAACTAGCTGTCAAATCACTGTATATTTGCCATTTGATTAAATCATAGATTAATAATTTTTCTATAACTGATACATCATGCACTAACAGATAAAGAGCATCTGATATTAAGTAAGTGAGAAATAAAATCTGCTTTCAGTAAATTGCTTAGAAAAATTACACAGTACATTTAAATTACCATTTGCTTAGCAACATGCCCTTGTAGACATTCCAGTGGGGCTATAAAATGATCGATTTACTTTAATTTTCTACTGAATCCTGAAAAAATGGCTATCAGTAACCTATCCCTTCATCATGGCATGCTGATTCACTCTGTGTATTAAATTTACTGGCAAGGAGCAAGACGTTAACAAAAAGTAACAGATAATGTGAACATTTCATGCATAATCTGTAATATGAGATATGTATTAATAGGGAAATTATGATGCATTCAATTATTCTGAAATGCCTTCCAGAGATGTTTTGATTTGGCTGCGCTCTGATAGTAGCAGCACAGCAGGGAGCATCTCAAGTGATGAATAACCTAATCTCCTAATCTCAAAATGGGCACTATTCACAGCTAGCCTAGGATAGACTGGTGGAAGAAACCACGCTTTACAGACGCTCTTCCGACAAACAAAAAAGAAAAAATCAGCAAGAATCCCCGTTCTTTTACTAAAATTCATCTTCCCAATTAATAATCTTTTGGCACGGTGATTCTACAAGTTTAGGTGCTGATCTGGAAAAGAAACCTTTGCTCACCTCTAAAATAAACTTGGGAGACAAAAGACTGTAAAAATAATTGTGTGTGCATTTATTCTAGTAGCATTAAAGGTTGCTTTGTGACATTATACAAAGGAGCTCTTTCTGACTTTTCCCAGTTTAATATATACCTGAAATGATCTTTACTATGTATACAATTTTTTTTTCCCCTGAAAGAAACCCACCAGAACAAGGACCTCCTTATTTTTGTATCATAAGCCCGATGTAGCGGAGTGCTTGCTTGTGTGTAATTAAGCAGCCGTGTTTACTACTTCTCCTGGTGAACAATAGTCTGGTTTCCTGAGGAGGTCAAGAAGGGTTTATTTTATTGTGTGCATACTCAGAGTAGGCAAGGTGGCTGTCATTCCTCCTCCCGTCTTGGGCGCTTTTCTTTCACCACTACTCGTCGGCTGTTTTACTCCCAGTTACTTACCTTTTTACTTGGCATCTCTGCAACGAAACCAAAACAAAAAAAAACAGGGATTAAAAACACTGCGGTACAGCAAACAATCCTGGGAAGATATGCTATGCAATACGCCAAATTTTTTTACACTTAATTACTTGATTGCAGTGGGCTCACTTTTTGATTAACGCAATTTGGCAAAAGGTAATATTACACCGGTGTATTACAATTTTTGGTAATTATTCAATGTTAATATGACAGTGTTCTTGAAGGAAAATGAGAAGGAAACTGTAGCTCTCTTTTTGTCTTCAATTCACAACCCTGCTCAGGAGGGGAGTCGTACAAATACTTGTGTAAATAAATGTGTTTTATCTGTGGGAGAAACCTTACTAAAAATTACTGATTGGTTTCCTTCTGACTTCCTGTTCTTAATGCCGTACTTTTGAAATTATTGGCATTACAAGGCTGCAGAAATGATTTTATGTTCTTTTTTTATGCTGTAGTTTATTTGATTTACAAAGTGATTTGTTATAACAAGTACCTTTGCAGCTTAATCATAATGCCACATTGTGTGTGCTATTTTACAAGAATTGCGCCTTACCTTGCCTAATGTCTTTGGCAGCCTGGCTTCTAAGCTGTCTTTCTAATAGAAAGCAGAAAAGTGTGAGACTACTTGGTTTTCCTTTGCTCAAGCAATTTGATTTCCTCCGTGCTCTGTTTCATGTGAGCATCATGTTAAAGTACAGCAAGACGTGGGGCTTTTTACCTACCCTTTCCTAGAGCGGTCCCGCGCCTGCTATTATATACGCTTAGGACGGCACGCACTTTGCGCTGCGTTGTAGTCGCTAATCGTGGTTTAGCAAACAAGGAAGAAGTGGGCCCCATTTTATGAAACTTTCAGATGAGGGATGTTCGCTTTATTTCAGTCTTTAGTATACGGGAATGTACAATTGCTCTGAAGATAAATAAAAGATTCAGCCGGATGCCACTGGAGAGCAGAGCAGCATGTCTTTGGCATTGCTTGAGTCTTATCTGATTTGGATTTGTATACCTCATGGGGAATGGCAAAATATTGGAACAGACGGCTTGATATTTCCGAAGAATATAGTGGGCTTTATTAGCACCAGTTTCACTCCCTGACTGACGGCTTTTTCAAATTTTTTATCTTATTAATCTGTGCTACTGTATGTAAATGTTATTCCTCTCTGCATAAGGGAGGCAACCAGCGATTTGTAATAAATGCTTATGAGTGCCTGAGGCTGCACTTAAACTTTAAAACATCTATTATTAAGTTGCAAAAAACCACTGTAATGGCCAATAGTGACCTCATAGGAATTTTAAACTGTGGTCTGCTCTTCTGCATTAAAAACAAAAAAATTGCCTGAAGTTAGAATTATGAGCAATGCTATTTTAACAGCTGCATTTTGATTATTAAAGTGTGTTTTACAACTGAATTACAATGCTTTTATGGACTCTAGGTATAAGATTTAAAAAGGTCATTAAACATAGTCAGTTTTGTCACAGTAGGTGTCATTGTGTACAATGGACACTATACAAGCTATTTTATGTCACAGTACTTAGGATTTAAAATAACACGGAGAAGCATTTTAGTTTGCTTAAGCATGTAGATTACTGTAGAGCTTCTCAGGTATTTTGACAGTTTGCAGTCCAAAATGACCACTTTCATTATTATTTTATTAATTTGACAAGAAGCCCTACAGATTTTCTGTGTATGAATGATCCATTTGTCTCAGAAATAATTAAAAATGCCAGCCTAGAGCAACAAGACAACAGAAACACTTCTGGCAAATCAATGTTGAGAAATGCATTGCTTGTACGGTAGCCAACTGTTTAGTCCTGAACCATTTTTACATTTTCTCCATCTGATAGAATATGGGCTCATTGACAGTAAGTATTGACCTGCAGCGTAGGCTGGGAAAATGCAGGACCTATAAATTGATTTATCGGGTATGTCATGTGCTGGGTGCTATATGTAATGTTTACATCTTCTAGAGCACAGATACAGACTGAAACACAGCATTTTCTCCGTCAGTTAGGAGGAAACCCGGCTGCAAATGCGAACTTAAATTCCGCTGCCCTTCGACTCATCTGTTAGACTTTGAAATACTTAAATCTTTAATTTCCCTTTCATTAATTTGTCATGGTGTTATCCTTGTGACGAACTGAAGTACAAACAATTTGCGACTCCAGTTTCTGGGTGGCTGCATATTAATGAGTGCAAAGGGAAAAACGATAAGTATAGAAACCTCAAAATATTTGACAAAATGTCACAAAGGATTGTATTTGCATGTAGTACCAGGGGTAGGACATAATGATTAGTGTGCAGCGCGTTTCTGGCAGTACCTACTCTAGCTTATCCTGATAACATGTCGGCTGCACAGCTTTGAATATTGTATATGTTCTTTGAACATATCTATGACTAGCGTAGCTGTCATTCTATTGAAAAACGTGGCTGCACGAATGACAATACTGCTTTAATTTTTTTTTTAAAGAGGACGACTTCTAAATAATTATTATCATGCTAATAACATTTGTATTCTTTTGTGTATAATTAAGATCTGCCTGTCTAAGCATGAAATAGGGTTGAAATCTTGAATAAGTATGCTATCCTTAACCTATTTAGTAAATCAGTTTTAATTTAGTATTCTTTAGGTTAAATCATAACAATAGAATTGCCGTATACAGAAAAATCCACAATTTATGGCTGTAAACCTTCTTGGAAATGTTTAATAATAAACAAAGCTTCTGTGAAATTAAAAAGTCTACCATTATAAATGTAAGTGCTGAATTAAAAAAATGATTCAGCAATTACTAAAGTCATGTGGTATTTAATTACCATTAACTCTTTATTACTTAACATGAAATTGTACATGTGATTTTATCTATAAGCCCCTGTAGGTTTGTAACGCGTTTTTGCAAGACTTTTCTTTGAGCCCTACCCATTTTTTAAAAACGTAAGGAACACAATTACCATAGTAAAATTGAATTCATACTCTCTAGTTATATTATCGTATTTGTATTTCTTATTTAAATACATAGTGAACCAGTTGGAAGATCTTTGGGGAAAAAAATGTGTCTTTTCAAAGATGCACGTATGTTACTGGTGAACAGTTAGTTGCCTCAAAACTTAATACACACCTCTACAAATTAGAGATAGAAACCATTTGCATAGCGCAATGGATGTGAGTGATGGGAAGTATACCAATCCCTCCATGTAGCAATTATGCCAGTATATGAGCTGCTCATGTGCAAATCTAGCAATATCTGTTAGGAAGAATAAAAACAAATCATACAAAGAAATGCCTGGGTGCAGAGCAAGCCTGTTACCACCGGAGCTGAGATACCACCGAGGTTCATCGTGCCGTGCGCTTGCAGACGCGCTCACATTCTTACTTCTGCTTTTCAGTTCTGCTAGGAAGAGGGGTCAGTTTTTTACCTTCAGAAATACCTAACAAGGGACCAAATCCTGGTTGAAAAGGGGAAGGTTGAAGAAGCAGGACAGGAAAAGATCCTTAGATATTATATGGAACCGTTTAATGTCTTTTTTATTCTTAAGTTTGCGTCCCAGGGCTGTGCAGATTCCCTAAATCCTGCTTCCCAAACTCAGTGTGGGATCTGTATTGGTTGTGCTGCGTGTGACGTCTTCTGTGGCTGTAGCAGAGGTAGCAGAGATTTCCCCAGATCTGCATGTGATATTTCCAGACCTCTTTATTTGTTTATTTGATCAATGATATGGGTCCTCCAACAGAGTTCAAAATACAGTGACAATATCCAGCCTGTCTGCTCCCTGCAGAGCCCTACAGCCTCCCAGGTGCCATTTGCAGAAGCAATGTACCTGAGCACTAGATTAGGTTCTTGAGCTTTTTCTGTGTACCAGGCGGTTTTTTGTATTATTTATGTTTTTTCTACATTAGTTGGCTTTTTTAATGTTTTCTTCCTATGGCATTTCTGTGTAAGAGTTGCATAAAAGCATTAGTGATAAACCAGCTCTCATTAAAGACTCATTGACCGATCCTTATCTGTTTTAAATTGGTGATCGCTGCGGAGCTACAGTGATTTACAGTAGTTGAGTATTAGATTCATGATGCCTTGAGAAAACACAGGAGGAGCACAGATTGTAAGTGTGGTTTTATTATGGGGGAATATTCATTGGGGACAGTCTGTCATTGTTGCTATCTCACTGCTGCTATTGCCAGTCATTTCTGTGGTGCTAAAAGACACTTTACAATACTTGGTAGTCTTGGATAGATGACCAGTTAAGGAGAAACAGCGGAAGTGAGGAACGTAATTTGAACACCTCACTTCTTTATGTTCCTTTATGAACCTTAGACACAGCTATTGTCTTATAATGGCATATCTTCTTTTAAAAGGCCCCTAACAATGTACGGAATCGGTATTTTCTAACCTGCGTAGTTTGCCTACCACTGGCCCCAGTGTTTTTGTCAAATGACATCTTACAAAAAGGGTGTGTTAATGTGGGCATCAAGTGGCTTTATTGGTCGTGTCAAATGGTCTGTGTGCTTTATTTGATCTCAGACGGTGGTGCTATGGTCTGGAGGAGTTGCAGGTGGAACAGCATATGCTTGTGACTCGCTGCAAAATGCAGGCTTTAGCTATAGAACGTGCTTCGAAACACAGGTTAGATTTGTGAAAATAGGGAAAGTGTGAAATCTGGGCAAAATTGTCTTTGAAGTGAAGCGGTGAATACTTCATATGTCAGAGAACACGGCTGTGAATTAGGGAGAGAGGGAGAAGGACACCTTTTAAGGAAAAGAGTATCTGGTAGGAGACATTACACTCTGTAATTCAACAAACCATCCTTCCACGACACTTTCAAAAGTTAGGTCATTTCAGCAAAAGTGAATTCAGCCCTTGGGTTTGTAAGGCCCAAGAGGCTCTGACCCCAGTCATTTTATATTTTCTTCTGTCTATATTTTATGAAGTGGATGTTTGTTCTCAAAAGTTTGGCAACCTTTTAGTAAAAAAATCTGCGCCACTTTTACTTGTGATCAGAGACCACAGAAACCACAAGGACCGTGTCCTAGTAAGACAAAAATTTGGGGGTCCCCATGCAATTTGCTTTGTTTGTCTGTTCATATAATAATAGATAACTTTCAGGATAGTGCCAAGTCTTAGTCAGTAGTCTTTAGGGTGCCAGTCGCCGCCTTTGCCCTCTGTTAACATACTGCTGTTTAGTTTGATTTATTCAATATTTAAAAGAAAGCTATCCTATTTTCTGAGCACTTCTATGTAACAATACAACAAGTAAGTATGCATCAGCAAGCAGTATCAAATAAATAATACTGTTTCAAAGTAATCATGGCAGACCTTCAGCTGTCCACTTCTTGAATTGCTTAATTAAAACAGATAGTCTTTGCCGTACCCCCAGAAGGTTAATAAAGTGGGTCTTTGAATCAGAAAGGATAACATTCCAAAATTGAGGATTGTCTGTGTAGACTACAAAACTAAACCAATTCCTGTTGTTTATATGAAAGGGATTCCAAGTGTAGCAGTTTTGCTGATCTTTGTCGATATGACAATAGGAAGAGAAGAGATTTCCGAAGCAGCCAGGTCTTAAGCCACTTAGGATCTAACCATGTCCCCCGAGTTGCAGTCAGAAGTAGCTGGTCAGATCATCTCAGAAGCATTATCCAAGCAAAGCGTCAGTGAAGAATTGTGATGTCTTAAAAATTATAATGAAAAAGTTTTACATTTTGAGCCTTTTCTCTTTTTATAGAAAAATAATTTAAAACACTCCTGGTATTTGCTTTTGGGGAAAAAACCCAACAAACAAGCTAGATTCATTTACCTCCCTTCAAACAAAAACATGAACGCTTTTTAGGTAGAATAACTTTCTTTTGGGGTGACCTGAAGTTATTTTTAGGTGCAGATGAAGAACATGCGGTTGGCCCCAGCAGCTAGGCAAACACCAGAAAGCTGCTGATTATGTCTTTGATGGTACTGCTAACAGCCCAAACTGAGTGAGGTGTCAAGCTGTCTTAAACTGGCCTGATGTCATTAAAGTCAGTGGAGCTACACTGATTTATACCCAAGGCACCGTACATCTTTGACAGAGATTCTGACTGCTTGTCCATATTGCATTTATTTTTTTTTTATTCATTTATTTATTTATGGTGAGTTGTGTCCACTTTGCCATTACTGTTCTCTAAAGCTTATCTAACATGCAGGGAAATTTATTACCAATTTACCATTTTGAGATTTGGTAAATGCATCTGATTTTTTAAACCGTTTAGAAATATTTCATGAAAAATAATTTAAAACCTAGAAAGAAGCAAAACGTAGTACAGCTTGGAAAGAATCTATACAACCTTTCAGATAATTCTTCTATCCTAGTGAAATAGTTTCAGGTTGGTACACGGCAAGTTTTCTCATTGCTCTGTCTTGAGGAATTATTTGTTCTTTGGAAGTCTCAGCTTCTATAGGGAGAAAGCAATTTCCTGTTCAACCCGACAGTTATGTATTTCTGTGCATTATAAAATGTATTTTAACTAAAGGAGCTGCTACTGGCCTCTCAGCTTCAGCAGAGGAGATTTGTGGCCTTGCTTTTCCTTGTGATCTGTAGACACATCGAAGCTCACTTCTTATCAAACTAGTTAGCAGCTGCTGACCTAATACAGCTGAGAAAAAGACAACACCAGCGACTGTATCAATGGCAGTCAGTATTATTCAGAGAAAAGCCAGAAACACAGTAGCATCTATCGTCCCTTGACACCAGCAGCTTTACCCACCTTCTCAATCAAACAGGGAGCGAGTGGCATCCTCCAGCTAAGATATTTAAGAGCTGACTAATCAGAGGTGAAAAGACAGGACTAGTCCGTGAAAGCTGATGAGCATCTTTCTCTTTCTGTTGGCCTCTGGCCTCAGACTTACCACTAGCTGCCTTGTGCAGAAACACTGATGCTGAAGTGCCTGATGGACCTAGCCATGAGCAGACGTACGTGCAGACCGGTGCCCATCCTCATGTGCTCCGAGGAGGCAGCTTAATTGGAAGTGACAGAGGCTTGCTGAAGCTTGTAGGGAGTCAGGGAAGAGGTTTAATATAATAGGGAAGGACAAAATGGCTCATAGCAAAAGAAATACTGTGTCCCGGAGCCTGGAGGATGAGGACATAAGCATTGGTTACCTCACTGTGAAACTCTTCTTTGAAGTTTTCCACCAGAAGTCCTTGATAGGGATAGAATTTGAACCTGTATTTATAAATTTTTTCCTATAAAACCAAGACATGGAAAAGGGGAACGGCATCTTTTTGTGGCTGAAGCTTCTTGTTGATCAGGATTACCGAACAGAAGAATGATCCAATGAAGTGTATGTTTGTGGGAAGCTACCAACAGTCTAGGTACCTCAGTGCAAACTCTGGTGAGTGTTGAGTCTGCTTAATATTAAGCACCAAATTCAGATCTCTAAATTAGGGATATGGACCTATTCATCAATAATTATTTAGTGGACAGAGAGAGAGAGGGGCTTCTCCAGAGGACAGTTCAGATGTTTCTATATTAAACCCTCGCTGTGAATTGCCCGGTAGAAGTCAGATGTCTAAAATTATAAATCGCTGTCCCAGTAATGGATAAGAATGAAAACTGTATGTAGGGTGGACAGCCACATAGAAAGACAAAACGGAGAGGGTGATTTTATCCTTGAATGTGATTCTGAATTTTTAAACAACTTATTTAACTAAAGAGAGCGGGTCCTGGGTTTGGGAAGTTACGTACTTAAGTTTCAGACCCATGCATTCAGTCCTTTCTTTTATGGGACTCCTGGCTATGCATATAGTTACAAACATATCCACCTGTACATAAACATGTAATCCTCTTAATTTCTGGAACCTTTAGACGCTACCTCTGCACTGTTATAAATTGCTAATTGGGAATGGCACCTACCCTACGTTAAGTCCTGAGCTGCGCCCAGGAATTGTTTGGGAGAGTAGTAGTTGACCCTGGTCCAAGCTGGGCTGGAGGGAGTGCTGACAACTTAAGTGTAGACAATCTTGTCTCAGTGCCCAGGAATACTCCCTGGCACTACTGAATTTATTACCACAGATGTAGTCAAAGAATCGCAGCAGTCCTGTATACATAATAGAGTGGTCAGTATTGCTTCCCAGTGCAACACAGCCCTTAGCGTAGACAGTATTTTATGCATCGGGAGGGCTCTGCTGCCATCTTTCTAATCCTCCGGTGAAAGTTTTCCCCCGGTTTGCTATTATAGTGCTGATCTACTTCGCAATTGGGTGAGTTCACCAGCATGTGCCTTCTCAAGCGCCTGAATGTAGAAGGAGCACAATGAAACAGCTGATACGCGGATCCCCGCACAGCCTGTCACTTTCTAGAAACCACTGGCAAGGAAACATGCACTGGAGACATTTTCTTGTTGCTGGTAAGCATGGTCTCATCTGGTGCTGCTCTCCAGCTGGATCTTCAACATGTCAAACTAGTCAAATACAGTTCTTTAAATGAGAGAAAAATGTTTCATGCCCAGAAATGAATGCAAACACTAAATCCATTTCCCTGTGCTCCTCTCTCCCCAATTCCTAACTGCTGAATGTATTCATGAAGCTCTGAGCACATCTTTGTCTACTGAATGACTGTATTCTGCTGTTGAAACATAGCTGTTGTAAAATATTTTAACCTGCATGTAGAGTGTAAAGTACAGTACCTGAAATGGGTTTGGAATAAAGGAAAGGTTGGGAAATAGCTGCCGAATGACAACTCTCTCAGAGAAATTGGTTTGTTTTTACAAAGTGCCGTGGAGGTATCAGACTGAAATATGTATTCCTCTTTCCTCCATCTTCACGGGGCAGAATATTAGTTTGTGATTCTGGGGAAATAAAAAATTCTTTCTTTCACTCCTTTTGGGATTCGTGTTTGGAGAAGGTATTCGTAAGAATGGGTGCTGGAAATGGGGTGTTAAACTTTAAACTTCTGTCTCCTGTTACCTTGATACTGATCAGCTAACGGTGCCCACCCTGGGTATTTCTACCAAAAAGCCTGGAGGGGACGCTGGACATGCTGGCACTGTTATTTATGCAGCTGTTATTTAGTGCGTGCATCTGGTTGAGCGTAGCTTGGCTCACAGGTAGAATTTATCCCAAAATGGGAGTGTGAAGTCAGAACCAGAAGGAAACTACCAGATGAGCTATTAAAAGGAGGGAGTCATCCTACATGAACAAAGATTGGGAGAAGCAGCTGAAGTTTCTGTTGGAATCCAATTTGTTAGAGATTAACAAAAACACAAAAGAGTAACAAAAGGATTGCTTTGAAAAGTAGAAGCGAAGCAGCTAATACTTGACAATAGTCTGACTTAACATTGTCTTCACCAGCAGCTCAGCCCTTGCAAATCTCTTGCTGGAGGAGAACTGCATTCTGTCTTACACTACAAATGACACTGCTTAGTCTTGACTTATTTTTTAAAGGAGGGCGTCCATTTTTAGGTAGGCTGTACTCGATACAGGGCAACATGGCTGTGGTTGCAGTTGGCAAACTGGATGAAAAGAGAACCTGCAGGTTTTTACACAAACTGTTATCACCACAGCAAGACTGACAAATTCTGTTCCCCTTCAGATTAGTTAGGGGTAATGACTAAGTGATTAGATATCCTCTTTCCAGAAGTAAAGCTTATTTAACTAGGATAAAAGCGTTTGTGAGAAAACACACATCTTTAAGCAGTAAATATAGAGAACACAAGTTTTGTGTGTCAGATCTGTAGTCATCTTCTGTATGGGAACCTTGTTAAGTCCTAATTTCTGTATATTTCTGTGGAGAGCCTATGTTTCGGCTTATCTCTCGAGACAGCTGATCTCCCCTTTTCTCCTCTGACAGCTTTTAACTGTATGATATTCTTTAGATCTGTAATATCTCACCCTGTGTCTTCACTGGAGACTGAATACAGGATCCTTGAAGTCAAGAGCTTCTCTGCTGTGTTTCAAGTGTGTCCTGGGACATTGTGTATGATTTTCCAGCACATGCCACTATCCTCATAATAATGGGAGGATAATAGGAGTTATACTGTATGTCTGAATAACTAGGTTATGTATCTGTTTTCTTTGATTGTTGCCTGGCATCCCTCTGTCTGTCACATCTACATTTTCCCTTTGTTGTTTATGGCGATTTCTCCTTCTATAGGCTTGACTTGTACCTTAACATTACTTAGTAGAGAACCACAGTTTTCAGCACACTTATTCTCTCATTGTCTGTACCTGTTTGTTTCCCATATAAAATTTTAGACAACCTCCTACTCTCTTTCTGTCATCGTCTTTTCAAATCAGAATGCCATGAATGATCTGAAGGGCATGGGAAAAAAGCCTTTTGTTACTTAACAATTTCTTTTTAACTCCCTTTCCCTCTTTTTAACTTTGATATTTGTGTAAAGATATTTTGAGGTCTCATATCCTATTTTTGTTCTTTGAATATGATGTTATCTTTTGCCTTTGATAATCACTGTCATTCTGATTTTCTTTAATTATCCTATATAGACAAAGTATCTGGAGAAAGGCAAGTGTTATGGTAGGGAACATTCAACTTTGTGTTTTCAGCAGAACATTTTGGCAAGGAAATTAGGGGAGTGAGAGGCTGTAAGGATGAATGTTAATAATGTCTTAATTATTTTACAGTAGCACTCTCTATTTACTGGTTTTTCAAAATGTATTTGAGAGGAGCACTCTTGCTAAGAGGACTTGAAACCTAAATAAATGAGATGAGCAGAAGGCAGGCATCATCTAAGCAAAATATAAAGACTATACGTCTTCCTAACTGCTTTTAAAAGAATCCCCGAACTGTTTCCTTTCCCTATGGCCAAGAGAGCATATTGCAAACAATATGCTGTGGTATTACTTCCCATATTTGCTTATGTGAAATCATATGAAGAAGAAAAAAGGGAAAAGGAAGTTCTTTTTCCATTACGTTGCTGTCTGCTCCGTCCATCCCTCTGCCCCTCACTTGTGCCTGCGAAGGAGAAGGTGCAATGTGTGGAGCACAGCGCTGGTGGCCAGCTCCATCGAGTGTTTAGTGTTTGCCCAGTGCCTAGCAGTTAATGGTGCTGAAAGCTAGCATCTCAAAATCAGGTCGAACACTTAAACTTCAGGAGAGGTACGAGTGATGCAGCACAGTACGTAGGTCAGCTGTTCTGCAGAGTAAGAACATGTCTAGCCAGGGGAAGAAGGGAGAATTTTGGGTTCTTAACCAACACATGCAGCGCACTTAGGGAACTGCATTGTCTCTATAGGCAGTGACAATCTCTTTGTTGTCTTAGGAAGAACGTAAAATGCCAAGCTGCAGTTTTGCTGGCCAGTATATTTAAATATACTAAAAGGCATTCATATCTCCGAGGAGTCTCTAAAGTGTATTTGATCTATTACTTTGCACGCGCTATGAAATAATAAATAACCCAACAGCTACAACGCTGCATGACAAATTTGGAAGTATTTTCACTTAATCTCTGCCTTGATGAGACACTAATCTATCTTTTAAAACATTTTCAAAGGTGTTCTCACAGACCTATCAGAATTAATGGCGTATTCCATTGCGCTCGTATTGTTGAAAACAGAACAGCACATTATCACCTAGTACTATAGATGCTATCACCTAGTACTATAGACACTTAGCAGGTAAATACAGCGGGCAGCAGGCAGTGGGATAAATACCTCTCTTGCCTCATGGAAATAGTCCCTCAGAAGTCAGTGGAATAAGGCAAGTGTACTTGATTTTGTAGAGCAATAGTACATCTCTTGGAAAAGTAAAGCATAGCTATCCCGCTGCTGCGACTAGCTGTAAATAACACTCAATAAGGTAATGTCTATGTAGTGTTTTTAAAATGTAAAATTACTGTTTTTTCATGTGACACTCTTCAAGATGGTATTTATTGCCTCAGTCATCAGCAGCTATTACCCTTATGAAGCAGGGAAAAACTAAACCATGTTATAACCAGGTTTTGAAGGTACAAAATACAAAGGTGTAGTGTAAAAGGCTGCCTGAATTTTGTGGCTAATTTTTCTGTACAGTCCTAGCCCTATTTGAACCCTCTGCACAGGACCAGTAAGTGCTAAGTGCCGCTGAAAATTAGGCTCTGAATGCCATTCTCAAAATATGTTTTGGTGCAGTTGTGGTGAAAGTTGTTCACAGTAACAGGTCATTTTGGAGATGTTGGGTGCTTCCCTCCTCTTGGATTGATATTGCATCAAACCCCACCTTTTATTCCCCGTTTGTATCTCAGCATTCAGACCTCTGTTTTCAATTGATAATATAAATTGAGAGATAATCAGACATCAAGAAAATATTTGTGTTGACTCTGCTTTTATCAAGTTCCAGTTGTTCACCTCGCATGGATCTTTTCCAAATGTTCGGTTCTGGTCAGCCCCATCAAGTGCGTTTCCAAGTTTCAAGTCTCATGAGCATCTTCAGTGGGGAGTTTCAGCTGACAGTCTGCTTACGTAAGCAAAAGCCAAAATTTTGCACATCATCTTTGAATGTTTCATACTTAGGCTTTACTTTTTCAACGGATGGAAAAGAAAGAAAGTTTCTATAAATGTTCCTAGCTGACGCTACCCAAAGTGTACCTTATGTACTGTACGTCAGCTCTCAACAGAAGCTGGAATTTGAATTTGAAAAGAATTTGAAAATTATGTTGACAATTTGCATTCCCCAAAAGTACGTCAGCTGTATTTCTACATTTTCATGGCTTTCTAGGGGTTCTAGAAGTAAAATTCCGTCTTCCACCTCAAATCTTTTTGCTGAATGCTCAGACATATTTCGGTATTTAGTCCTTCCAATCCAATCCAATTTATTAACTGTACAGTGCCTTCTTTCATCATTTTACCAGTAAAAATAATGACATCGGGCGGAGGTTAGAGCTACAACAGGAATGAGAGAAAAAGGAGCACAAGGCATTATTCTCTTCTGCTAAGTAGCTCTGTGGATTCTATTACAAGGATTTAGTATATTGGTGAGCTTTAGGTTTAAGTATAGTT
This sequence comes from Gavia stellata, assembly GCF_030936135.1. Taxonomy (NCBI): domain Eukaryota; kingdom Metazoa; phylum Chordata; class Aves; order Gaviiformes; family Gaviidae; genus Gavia; species Gavia stellata. The sequence goes on along the minus strand of NC_082616.1, from coordinate 10,077,120 downwards.
CTTCTGCATAATCATTTGGGGATGATTCAGAAGGCTAAATCCCTTCTTCTAAATATTAGAATGATAATTTTCACTTTTCGGCTTTTTTTCCCCAAACCGTTCGGAACCGGTACCTTAATAACAAGGAAGGACTATGCATGAAGAAAGGAACCAAGCTATTTCTCGCAGTGCATTTTTGATGGTGCTGCAAAAAGTGGTGTATATAAAAGGTTGGTGCATCTCTGGAGGCAGCTCCTTCTATTCTTGTGTTATAGCAATGCAGGCGAAAGAACTTCACTTTCTCCTGCTGATTATGTGGAGGCATGTTTCATCAGTGGAGCGGGAGGTAGGAAACACTGTGCTGCAGGTGGGATTGTGCCACTGCTCCCGGATTGTCATGAATGTAAAACAGGTGGCATGATTACAGCTAAGTGATAGCTACTTTCTGGCAGGTGGCATTTAGGATGAGCACAGACTGTTCTTTCTGTTTCCTTCCTTCTTCCTTTTTTAGAGTGATGAAATGTGGAAGATCAACAACCTGTAGGATAAGGAAAAGGTGGGTCTGCATTTAGTAAGACGTGGAAGGCTCTCTCCAGCATCACCACCAACAAAACCACACAGACATGAAAGGGTGATGCTCAGATACAGCTGTGAAGAAAGTCCAGCTGATAAGAGCACCCACTCTTTTCAGCCTGGTTGTAGGTCCATTGCTCCTTCAGAGGGGCGATGAGAAGAATCATTACTACATCAGTTAGGTTTTTGTTCATATCTTGAGCTGAAGCCAACTTCCTTCAGGCTTAATTCAACATTTAATAGTGCTGGAAACACCAAAGAGAGAGGGGAAAAAAAAGTAACTGCTTTCTTTGCCTTAAGTGATGTGGATCCTTGCATATTCTGTGTAAGAAGAGGTGCTGTGTGCGCTCTCCAGTTTTGTTTTTATGTTGTACTGCTGATAATAACAAGAAAAGAAGATTATATGAGTCTGAAATGATACGCTGTTTTTGCTATTGGTTCTTGCTTTTGACGCTGCTCCTTCACATCATACTTTTCCCATTTATTTCACATAGACGTTAGAAGTAGGAAATAAGCCCAATTTTGGTTTTGTTTTTAAAATTTAAATGAGAATTGTAAATGCAAGGTATTTCTGCAACCCCTATGATACATCCCCTATTTTCTTCAGTTAGTGCCAAAATGTAAGAGCAATGTCTTATAAAAGCTGGCCCCGATTTATCCTGTCTCTTCTGTTCTTTACTAAATGAAGGAAGAAAAAGACTGTTTATTTAAACAAAAGATAAGATGGATGTATGATAATAAAGAAACATGAAAAAAACTAAAGCTGGTAATGTTCTTTGTTTTCATGGGCAGTCATTTGATTTAAAGTAATTTTAGCCAAATATTTTTACTCTTGTTCATTGTTGTTTTTGTAAGCTATAATTCAAGTGTTATGAAATCTAATTATACAAGAAAGATTTGTCTAAATTCAAAGCAAAATCCCAAACATAATAATAAAATTGCTATACATCCCCAGCTCAGCTCCTGTGAATATTAGTTCTGTTCAAAGACTCTCAATAGGATTCAATTTTGACCTAGAAGAAGGTGGCAAAATGTATCATCTTGTAGTGATAAAACAATATGAGTACAAATGGACTCAATCCAGTTCTGATGTAAGTTGTAAACAATTAAAAGTACATGAGCTACAATGCCCAAAGCTGATAGCTGAGGACATTACTACACACTTGGGGTAACTCTGGGAACCAGAAAAACAATTGTTTCACAATAGGACATAAAAGCAACAGAAAATATTTGTCTCCACAGAGTAACGCACAGTCTTGCAGCGCCGTGTCACGCGGAGGATTTTTCAGCAAGCTGGCATGAGTGTGAGTGATGCATAATGGCAGCGGTGAATGGATTTCTGAATAGATTAGTAGGTGACGTCATGAAAAAAGGACTATTTATCACCATAATTTAACACAAGATGCAACACAATGGCTTGATGGATGCATTTTATGGTTTTCAGCCAATCATAATAATGGATCTATTGACTAAAGTTTTAGATGCCCTTTATATACCCTTCGTGGATAAAAAAAGAACAACAAAAACAGAGAGTGAAGAGGCTGAGAATATATCAGAAAATACTTGCCAGGAACGTTTTCAAAATTCAGGCTTTCTGTGCAACAGCCTTTTGACCTAAAGCTTCCTCAATTATTTTTTCAAATGCCTGAAAGGCTAATTATGCTCAACAAAAATATTTCAATTGAAATATTGGAGTAATATTCACTCACCCAGGAAACAAATAGGAAATTCCTTTTTTTGCCTTCCTTGTCAGTTTTGATGACAAAATTCGTACCGTTGTAATGTTGCGTTGGTAACTTTAGCAGCGCCAGGTGGTGTTAAGGCAGGATGTGACTGTGTCGTGCAGTGGCTTGGGCATTAAGGTAGGAGCAAGGAAGGAGGGGGATTCTCTGCTGTTGTGCCTTTAATAGTAGATATTTGATAGGCAAGAATAAAAAGCCCATGAAGGAGACGCCCAGGCCCTGGCCTCTTCCTTCTCATGGGAATTCCTTAACCACTCAGTAACTGTCATTTGGTCTCTTCTGCTCACTGCTCTTTCAGGGGACTTCTTCACTTTTCTGTTACCTAGTTGCCGAACAGGAGGAAAGATAGTGGTTCTCCCTTCTCAGCTTGATGGTTACAGCAGTTTCCTGGGAGTGGGAGATGGAAGTTGAAATTCCTTTAGGATGAGGAGGCCTTAGCAGATTCCCAAAGGGAGTGAAAAATCTAACTAGAAGAAGATGTCTCCTCAGAGAGGTGCTTTGATTAAGGAGTGATGAAGGGAGCTAAACAGAGGCTCATCCTCCTTGGACCAAAAGTTTAATTTCTTTATGCTTGAAAGCCTCCTAGGTTTTACCTCTCAACATGGGCAGGTTTATATCCCTTTCAGGCAGAACACCGAAATGCAAGTTTAATTGCTGAGATCTCATTTGAATGTTTTGCCTACCGTGGATAGTGTACAAAACCAAGACACATGTGGGCAGTGCTTTCAAGTGAAGATAGAAACAGCTTTTGGGATTTCATGTGAAGTGAGAACGTGTTTCTGGATAACTCTGGGAATTGATTTAGAATTTAAAATATCTGCCCGTCTCTGATGTATGCCTACAGCATGAAAATCCACCTGATTCTTCATCTCCAAATACTGTGCTTCCACAGAGGGACGATCAAAGAAACAAGTAGGCTAACAGCTCCGTAACTGCTTCCAAGTTGGATGGATGGAAGAGGTTTTCTGAATGTTATAGTTGATATTATTGGGCCCTCTGACTTAACTGTGGTTGTTTAATTGAGCTTCTTGATGCTGACATGTTGTGTCGTGTCTTCTTGCTATTTTTTTTGTGTTTAGGCTCCATGGAAAGATCTGAAATACGTAAAACTGTGTTTTATCCTAAAGTCACGCCTTCCACTTCCTTGCTTTTTCTATGCTAGAAGTAAAAATTTTTAGCCAATACATTTTGGAGATATATATAAAAGAGCTTACAGGGCAACAAAATGGGCCAAAAAGAGAGGTGCGTAGTTGTGAGGCTGAAGGTGTAGACTTACCCAGTAATGACTAGGGTCAACCTGAATAGGTTTTTCTCTCTTCTGGAGAGAGTCCATGGCCAGGAGGACCAGGGAAGAACCCAGAAGTTTTGTTAGTCTCTCCATTTGGAGAACCTGGGAAGCAAGCTGAGAACAAGAAATGCCCACAGGGAGAAATGTAATTTTTTCACATGACGGAACAGTATAAACCACTTGTTCAGCTGAACCTTAAAAATCTCTCCGCTAAGCTGATGGAACACTGGAAGACTGAACTTCCTATTTAATTTTATATAAACTAGCCTAAAAAATGACTTCAAGCTGACTAGGATTTAATTTTCAGTGCTAACCTTCAATTAATTTGTAACTTTTTTGGCATCCAGTTTGCTGGAAATGGCTGTAATTATGTTGTTTTCTGAACGGTGCATTCATTCAGGCCATACTCTCTAAGACTATTTATACAGCTGGGAAAAAATAATGGTATTTAGGGGGATGGGGGAATGCTAATAGGAAACTTATTGAAAAATTCTGAATTATCGATTTTGAAAAAGTGTCTCATTAACTCTCCTTTGATATTTTAAACTCAATGTTCAGTTCTTAAAATTAAGAGAATTTAGGATAATTTTGTTGTCATCTTTAACACTAAATGCATGGTCAGCTTCCCTATGGTTGCCTTTTATGCATCTTTGAGGCTAACACAATTATATACTTGCCGCAAACCCCCACGTTGCACTTCTGTGTGGGGTTTTATAATGATAGTGTTGTTTCTTAATTGATCTGCATAGCAGGGTCCAATTGCTGTTAGAAGAGAATTATTCAGAAATCTGAGAGGATGAGAACATACAGAGCAAATATGTCTTTTTTTTTTTAAGAAAAAAATGCAATAAAAACCTTCTAAAAGACTGTGCTGGTTTAATGCACAATAAACTGTATATATGCCTATATTGTAAAATACTTCATGTTTTCAAACTAAACAGATTCACTTTTGTTTTTTCCTTCTCATTTTCTGTAAGTTTAAAAGCTACTGAGGTTTTTGAGCATTTCTTTTTGTGTGTTTGGCATTAAAGGTGTTTGTGTGTGTGTCTCCTCTTGTCTTTAAACCCAGAGGATGCTCCCTGCTGGTATTTATAGTCTCTTGTTTGAGTGTTTTTGTAGCTGAAGGCGCACTTTATGAAGATGGCAATTTGATTGTATTTCCAACCATATATTTGACATGAGTTTAAGGGCAGTAATATTTGTATGTAGCCTTAACAACCATAGTTTGGAATGAGAACTAATATGAACACTTAAAACTCATTAGGTTTTGAATTTTTAACTGTTTCTAAATTTTCAAGAAAGAGGTTTTCTTTTTTTAGCTCTTGGCGTGGCTGCTTTGATGTTTCTGCCCATCCTCGTTTCAGAAAGGCCAGGTAGTGATAACCCCAAATCCTTAGTGGAACCTCTGGGCTCCTCCTCACGTGGGGGCTCTTGCTGGAAATAGGTGGCCTCTACAGGTTTCTGACCCGTCTTTCCACAGTTTGACAGGAGCTCGCAAAGGGACTTTTCAGGGTACAGTTCTAATTCACTCTGCTTTTATCTAGAGGTGTAGTGGACTGGCACATAGTTGCCTCCGAGACCAAGTACCTTCCACAAATTTCTAAGGCCACAGTAGTGTGTACACACGCTGCAGCTGTACAGACGTGTTCAGGTTATCAGATGCACGGCACGGTTTCTTTGGGTGATGAGCAATAAAACCTGTTTGCTGTAAGGCATAAGACAGAGGCCATGTCTGAGTGGGTCCACATGACACATTTTCAGGATAGCCTCCTGCTACTGAGTTGGGAAGGCACCTCTGGAGATGGTCTAGTCCAACCCTCTGCTCAGAGCTGGGTCAGCTGGAGCAGGTTGCTCAGGGTCCTGTCCGGTTGGGTTTTGAGTATCTCCAAGGATGGAGACTCCACAACCTCTTTGGGCAACCTGCTCCAGTGTTCAATCATCTTTACAGGAATAAAGCTTTTTCTTATGTTTAAACAGAATTTCCTGTATTTCAGTTTGTGCCTATTGCCTCTTGTCCTGTCACTGGGCACCCCTGAGAAGAGCCTGGCTCCATCTTCTTTACTCCCTCCCATCAGGTATTTATACACACTGATCCTTCTTTTCTCCAGGCTGAACGGTCCCAGCTCCCTAAGCCTCTCCTCATATGAGAGATGCTCTAGTCCTCTCATCATCTCAGTGGCTCTTCACTGGTCTTGCGCCAGTATGTCCATACCTTTCTTGCACTGGGGAGCCCAGAACTGGGCACAGCACCCAGGTGTGTCTCACCAGTGTTGAGCAGTGGGGAGAGATCACCTGCCTGGACCTGCTGGTAATGCTCTACCTAACGCAGCCTGGGATGCTGTTGGGTGTTAGTCAATACGCAGATGCCAGGTGATAGACAGTAATGAATTCAGGTGGATATTGGACTTGATTGTTTCTTATTTCATATTTAGTTTACTGTAGCATCAGTCAATCAATCTGAAGTTATTAAAGTGTATATGTGCAAGTTGGTCTCCTAAAGAGCACATTTACTTCTTTTTAATCCTTTTTAACATTTTATTTTGAGTTTCTCAAGTAGCTATGTAAGTGGTGGAAAGGGAAAAGAAAATCCTGCAGGGAGGAGTAAACAATTTTTCCTCTTTTTGTGACATCTCTACCTGTAGCTTTATGACAGAAGTATTACTTCCCTGAATGAAAAGGGAAGTACTCTCCCTCAGTCTGGAGTTTTGTGGGTTCACATATTTTTGTGCAAGGGTAGAATTGGAATACAGCGGGCTTGCCTCATACTGCCCATTTTCACACTGCTGCTTAAAATTACTGTTTGACTTATTCATGTCATTTGTCCTCAGAAAGGTATTTCTTTGTTTCTAAAGCTACAGTGGTCGGAATGAAAAAGCCTGAAAGATTATATTGGTTTGACATATACCTTTTTATGTGGGGAATATAATTACTTCTGAAAGAAACATTTTAAGATGGCTCCTGCTACATGAGTGTGAAACCATAGAGGTGTTAAATTTATTGTCTGTTTTCCTGATTGAGGAAACTTGGTTTTGAACGGAAACTGCACCATTTGAATAAATATTTGTCACACAGGAGAGTCAGTGTGTAGCCAAAAATGCTTTTTTGCGCTGTGGATTGTACAGGTTCCTACTTTTCTTTTTCCTGTATTGCAGACTACTTGTCACATTATACCGGTGGAAGGGTGAAGTTGTGGGCCATTGAGCACTGATTTCGCTCAGTACCACAATTACAGAGACACCTGTGCTAAATAACATTGTGCTGTTCTCCTCTGAAAATTACAGGGCTTGGTCCCACTCTAAGACGCACAGCTGTACATCGCCTCCCTCTGCAAGCAGCCCTCTCACCTGAGCACACACGCTCACTCACACCTCCTCCACAGGTTAACTCACCCCCTTTCTGCGAGATGCTGCAGATCGTACAGCTCAACGGCCGTCAAATTCCTTGATTAGTGTCGTATGAATTCCTTCAAGTACTTCTGTTCTTCATGGCAAGTGTATTTTTGACTGAAATAATGACCAAAAATGTGCACCTCCTCTTCTGCTCAGGTCTCAGGGTTTGACCACTTTCCTTTGCAGTTTGTCTGGTTCTGCACTGCTCGACTCTCTGCCTGTTGTTTCAGGCTGCTACTCAAATTACACATATTCTAGTTATTATTTCCATCATTTAGTATGAATTTTACAGTGATGTTGTTTTTATGCTTCCTTACCCTGCCACATGTGTTAACTATACAGAAACTGTTCTTCTTGTGGAAGAAATTATATACCAAAACTACCCAGTAAAAAGCTTGTTTTATGGCACTTATAAAATTAATGCCAAAAATGTATGGTAAAGCGTGATTTTTTTGACATTAATGGCTAGTTATTTAACATGTTATGCTCTTGTAGTGCCTGGAAAACAGCACTTAGATGTTCAGGTATGATCTCACATTCCCACTGAAGGATCCAAAAGTTTAAGGGGTTGTTAAGCGAAGAGTAGGGGGACAAAGCACACAGGTTAATAGCACCTGAAATGGATGGGAAGTGGAATAAATACCTGGTTTTTTTAATTTTTTTTTTTTATGAGCCAAATCCACTCTATAGTGTACTGTTTAGACGACCCTTGTGCATAGCTGGGGTGTGGCAGCATCCGTTCATCACCACCCACCAGGCTGTACAAGCTGTCCTTCAGGAAGAAGGCAGCTCCACAGAGTTAGTGCAGCACCTCTCCTTCTCTCTCGCTCTCTCTCCGGCCAGGACGTAGGTGTGGAATGGACTGGTCCTCAGCTTCCCCTTTGTTGCTTTTTGTTACGCAAAAGAGCATTTTCTTTGCACTTTCCGCTCTCACTGTGGCAGTGCAACAAAACAGAGCTTACACGCTGATAATCTTGATCCGTACTGGCAACTGAAACGCCTTTTGATGGAGGGGATAGCCTTACAGAAATCGAGGAGAAGAAACCCAGAGGCCTTATAGACAAAAATTAACAGGAACCATGAAAACCAAAAATGTTTCAGTAAACGTGTTAAAAAATAAGTATTTTGGGAGTGTCTAAGAAAGGTGACAAGTCAAATACATGTAACTTACCACTTTATGAATCGGCAGACTCCGAGAACACATCATCAACTTATGCAATTTGTGATTGAGCGTGGATTCTGATTATGAAAGTTTTGGTCAGCTGTAACTGTGGATATTTCTGTCCTTCAGCTGTGGTGTAGGGCTCTGTGGTGGGCTGTGAGAGGCTTGTTAGTGTGAAGTTTGGAACACCACAGCCTCTAGAAGAAATGCAATGGTTTGTTACATGTATCATACCTAAGCAGTTCGCATTTCAGGGGGAGTATTTCAGATAAAAAAATTATTTGAATCAATAGTGTTTATCATATTCCTGAACCTTTAACTCCTCAGTCCGTAGGAACTGCCTAGCCTCAGAGAGAGAGAGACAGAACTTATAATGGAGGTATTAGAAAAATTCTTAAGAGACCTTGACATAGCTTGCAGAGATATATATGTGAGTGTCTCACTGGAAATAGAGGGAAAGGGTTTTTATGGAGGTCAGAAACTCTTATGTCTGGCTTTGCTGGGTGATACAGTATTCATTTTTACTTCTGTCATTGTTCCAGGACTAAATATTTCTTGTCTTAAACCTAAGATCAGCTAATCACAGTACAAAAAAAGCGAGAAGCTGTTTGAAGCAGTTCATTTGTGTGAAGCTGGAACAAAAGCCAACTGAACTAGATTAGAGGACAAGTGCAGTCATCAAAGTAGCTTCATAAATACAATTTAATGTGGGAAACTCACCTCTACATAATATGTCTGCATTATCTGCCCATGTGTATACAAGCGGAGGTTTTGTTCCGTAGATAGAACATATCAATCGTTTCAGTTCACTTAGGATCAAGGACTGTTCTCCGATTCCCAGACCAAATGGTGCAAAGTGACTTATGTCCCCACTGATCATGTTTTTTTCCTGCAGACTGGTCACGGCCACGTGACGTAACATCTGACCCTCTGTGGCTATACGGCACGGCTATAGCCAGTATTCTCAGTTAAAACAGTATGAAATAATGTGTTTCAACCCACTAAAGCAGCGTTTTTATAGCCTGACGCGGAGGATAGCTGTTACACGTTTTGGGGCATAAAATGAGGCCGTGTGAATTGATGCTGCAAAGCCTGTTGATGCAGCTTTGAGGACTGCTTAGGCTTTAAAAGGCCAAACCTTTTAGGTTCAGCTAATCTGTCTAATGGCAGTGGTCCTACACTGAACTATAACCCAAACCTGGAAGGTTTTGACTGAAGGGAGCACTCTTAAAGAAAGAACCTAGGAGTGAACTGGCATGTGTACAGTGTAGACAAGCCTGGGAGTGGTGTTGAGTCAGAGAGTTAAGGTATTTAGCACTTTAAAAGTGTCTTCAGGAAAAGAAATAATGTTAAATCTCTTCTCTGCAGTGGGTGACCCTTTCCATGCAGAAAGTATTTTAACCCTTCTATTTTTAGGGGATTTTTTTGGTACTTGCAGGGGCTCTCTCTCATTCACAGAGAATCGATGTAAGTGTCTTTTTCTTTTCTCTGTGATGTGGCAGTTTTCCGAGATACATGCATTTTAAACAAAAGAAAACATAAATACAGGCGAGACTGTTGTCAGTTTGAAGTATTGCATAAGTGGTTAAATTTAATCACAAAGAGACAACCAGCTAATGGTTTTAGTGGAATTCATAAAACCCCATAAAATACAAAAGTTAAATTTTGTCATATAATGTGAATCAGTTATAGGAACCAGCACAGCTTCCTTTTCCCCCTGAATAAATTCTAAACAGTCCTTAGAAAATGAATTACCAGTCTGCAAATCAGGATGACATATTTTTCAGCTATAAAACTAAAACTACTTTCAGACCACTTAGCTAAAAAAAAAAATGAAAAAGAAAAAAAAAAAGACAGCAACTTTGTTGTTACTGTGTTACTGTCAATAGTATTGGATGCTTGGTTGTGGCTTCATTTTAGCGGTTTGACCTTGTTTAGATCAACCTGAATCAAATCGACAGACCTCCCTTACAATTTCCCCACCCCATCATAGAAAGCGCATACCCTGCATGAGTGTATCCAGCTGGAGATGTGCCAATAGAAGTAATTACGTGATGAAACTATTTAACTTTGACTAAAATACTCTCACCAGGTTCTTTCAAACCGTGTGTCTTATATCTTGTTGAAGCAATTTTATATCATGCCTTTAAAGTACAGTAATGGCCACTTGCATTGACAGAATCCTCGTAAAAGAAGAAGACCGAGACCTTGCTCATGAAGTGCTATTGATTTTCTGAGTTCCTGCTAGAGTTGCCAAAGATACAACACTGTTGTTAGGGAGAGAAGATACTTTGGCCTTCAATATCACAGGAGGGTTCCTGTGTAAGCACAGGCGTCAATGGGTTTCAGTGATAAATAATGCATTTTGGTGATAACTGCCCATATTATTTTGTCAGTTTTATATGACTCAGCATTTGCTCTTGCCAAGCATTTCTTTAATGTCACCACTGGCTGCTGAAGTTTGAGCTAATTGTAAGTGCTATTTATATTTTAAAGGTCCATTTGCATTATGGCAAAAAGCTGAAGTTTCATTTTATCTTAGGCTACGGTTGGTTTTGATCAGTAGGAAAACTAAACACACCCCCAACATTACTCACTGAGGTATTTGCAAAGGCAGGGCATTGTGAATGAGAGTTAAATACACTACTCTCTATATGTTCGTAGCAAAAGAGTCTCGTATTTTATGTACTGTAGTCAGACAACAGTTCGGCAAGCTGCCCTGTGCCAGTGCATGAGGCATGAAAGGCATTTGCACAAGTCTGTGCTACAGAGAGCACCATCCCAAAGGGCACTGCTGCTGCTTCCCGACGCAGCCAGCCAGGTAACGGGAAGAGTGGGCACCGCCTTTGCTCTACACAGCCGAGCTGGCATTAAAAGGGAAGCTGATCTCTGCTTGTTTAGGGCGCTTGGGTAGATTTGTTTTCCCAGAGAAGGGACGTACCAGGTTGTGATTCTGGATTTGAGTCCTTTTCTGCTCTTGGGACAGCTCTGTTTCCTGCCCGCTGCTTGGGACAAATTGCACGTGAAGAGTCTTTGGGCACCCTTGGCTTGCGTGTCTGAAAGGTTGGTTGTTTTTCCAACTGTCCTTGGTGGTGGAATCGGTGCCTACAAACCTTGTCTCACTTGTGTCCTTGGGCCATTGCAGCAACATATCGGAACTGCCAGTAGTATGATCGCACCAACTGGCGAGTTACCTCACCCCAAACGTTTGAGGAAACATTTACAGAGCTTGGTCCTAATGCTGCAAATCCTAATGGTATCCTCTAAAAGCACGAACTTTTACTTGTAGGCATTACATTAAATCTTAATGGATTGTGCTTTTGTGACTATCCACATTATTGTAGCCAATAGATAATTATTATTTATCAGTAGGGGGAAAAAAAGGGCTGGCTAGGAAAATTATAGCTATGATAATTAGTTTTTGATGACATTAACTAATTAATATAATTTTATGTTTTCCATTTTGAGATTTAGGCAAGGTGGCCTTTATTTTCATTTCTATTCCAATGTTTGAGTCAGTTTAGTCCTTCTGAAAGGGTTGATATTGAGTGCCCTGGAGGGTGCCATCATCACCAGGCAACAGGAGAGACAATGCTGAGAAGAAATTGCACAACGTAATTCCCCTCCACCTTCCCCAAATGTGTCCTTGTTCTGAATAACATGAATCAACTTTAAGCCCTACTGCCCCCTTCATTTCCACCCTGAGGAGCCTAGGGGGAGGGGAAAAAAACCCAATGAAAACCCTGAGAAGGGATTATACTGGAAGAAATATTGCTCGCCTGTATTCCTGACTACACAGAAGTCTCTCCATAGTGGTTTGAATACAGGGGAGCTTGGATGACAGGGAAGGGGGAAGAGCTGATCTCTCCTCTTCCCATCCCATCTCCAGGTCTGCAGCACTGTGGTGGTGTTGCACTAAGGAGCAACATTTGGCTTACTCCCAGGGACAGATTAGGGTCGTGGCCACCAGACGTCCACGCAGGCAATATGGGCCTTATAAAACTGCGTTCTTTGGGTTCGGTCATTTTCTTCCAGATCTGACCAAAAAAATTGTCTTACCTGACCAAAGACCACCCTGAAATGTAAATGTATTTATAGGAGCAGCTTTCCCGGGGGTCCGTCTGCCTCAGTGTCCTCTTTCCAACATCACTAGTAGCACGTGGCTAGGGAAAGAAAGTAGTGTGGAGCAAGTGTACCATGGACCTTCCCCAAAGTACCCTCTCAGCCTCTGGAAACCTGTGCTTTAGTTCTCTCTTAGAAGAGTGAACTTGGTGGCTCTGTTAGTTGCCATGGATGTGTTTTTCTTCCATTAATTTCTCCAGTTGCTTTTTTAACCATTTAAATATTAACATTCATAAAGTGCTGCAACGAGGAGTTCTGCAGCTTATTTACACGCTGCATGAACCACCTCCTTTTGGGGTTTTTTTGGATCAAACAGTTGCAAATTTCTTTTGACGTCTCCTGGATCTTTGTTAAAAAGGAAGCGCGCAGCTGTTCCCTTCGTGCTTTGATGCTGCCTTCGTGCCACTCATAGTTTTACAAACCTCCGCTACATCCCACGTCCATCAGGCTGTTACCAGGCTGAAGGGCCCCAACCCAGGAAACGGGGCAGGGAGAGACCATGGAGCCTCATAAACAAGACTACAAACAGACATACTTTTGACAGCAAAGAATATTTTGGCCCATTTTACTGCCTGCAGAATGCCTGGAAAGTTTTAAATTAATGGCAATGAATGCAAGAGAAAAGGAAATCAAAGAGCCATTTATTCCCTTAGAAAGAGACCTATTTCCCCTCATCTTACTATATTTTCTATCTGCTTTGGCTGAGAAAACAATTAAAAATGTTTATAAGCACGAAGAATTTCCCTATCCTTTTACTCTTAGATCACTGGGAGTGTATAAACTGTGGGATAGGGCAAAGGGGTGGAGATGACCTTTTAAAAGAAATCCTTTGTTCTGTGTAAATCACCTTGTACAACAGAAAAGCAAAAGACTGAGTATATATTTTTTGAAATTACAAAGTGCAGTGACACAATGAAAGGATAAATCCTACGCTGCTCACAGTTAGGAGAACTGTTCTTTTTGAGATATGCATCCAGCTGAGTGCCCACAGTGTGCGGATGTGTCATCTTGTTTGACGGAGAAAAGGGTGTTCTGGCCGTGATGTTTTAATATACTGGGCTGATTCTTTTTTAAGCTGTATGATGTAAGGATTCTGTGCATTTTTTTCTTTGTTGCTAAAGACTTTTGACTGAACGCCTGCTGCACCACTTAGTGCTCTAATGCCAAATACTCAGATGTAAAAAAAAAAAAAATCCCAAACTGATCACATCTTTAAATATTAGTGAGATGACTGAAAGTCAGTCCTACAGAAAACCCTGCATGGCAGACCTCTCTTCTGTGTAGGAACTTCTCTGAATCTCTTGTCTTCTTACAGTGTGCAGCCGAATACTACTAAGTGGGCATTTCTCTTCACTGCTCTACGTATGCTAAAACTTTGAGTTTCAGTAATTAAACTTTCAGTACAGTCTTGGGTCATATTATGCTATATTACCCTTTTAACTTTATTGTGATTGATTTGTGTCAACTTTAACTATACTCACTAGGAAGTCAATAAATAAAGATCAATGTTTTCTTATTTCTCCTGGTTCTTTATTAGAAAGAATAGATTGGTTAAATGACACAAGTAATAGTGATGACATGGCTTCCCTCAACATTTTCTGCTCTGAAACAGGTGAAATATTTTTCAAAATGACATTAGAACAACCATGCTTGTGTTTTCTTCTTATTTGCTGTTTCTCTATAGTTGACGCTTTAAACCCCCAAAACTTAAAGAAATACACAACTCAGGTGTTCTCCCTGCATAAAAGCTCTTGCTAGCAAGATGAATCTGAGTACCATGTCCATTTATGTACTTATTTCACATACGGGGTATGTACTGATCTCATTGAATGGGAATTGCACCTCTGGGCAACAGGGATGTACCCCGACAGAAAGGCATGTTCTGAACCCCTGAGCATCTCCTAACGTCTGGATTTAGAGCTGAAAAACGCAGCTAACTCCTTTCTCTGAAACAAAGAAAATTGACCCTATCAACCAACTGTAAAATGACGGTATTGTTTTCGTTTGCTTATCTGCACGGCGTCTTTCTAGTGACTGTAGAAATCTCTGATAGTCGTCATGTTCTGTCTCGACTGTGTTCTCCCTTGGCAGACTTGTATTGTAAGGGCTTCTGCAATAGGAAAAAATATACAGGAAATAACTGAAAATAAAATGTGGAGCCACGTGGACCTGCCAGAAGTTGAGTACGTTGTGGACAGTTTAGAATCACAGCCCTTGTTCTGTAGGCGGGTCTCATTGCCGGTACTGTACTAACGCAGAGCTGTTGAGCTTACGTTGACAGCAGTGTAAGATCTCTGCATCTAAGCAGAGAAGCATGCTGAAGCTCAGATCCATCACGTGGTTCTGAGAGTAAAATTTTATCCCCACAGTGTATGTATAGTAAAATACTAATGCAAAATTCACTAGGAAGTAGGTCGAAGTGTCAGACCAGTTATTATCAGTAACCTGTTTCTCATAAAAACATAGTGAAGAAAAAACCATCTTGTTCCTAAGATTTATAGCAACTTGACTCCATATGACAGGTGATTGAAAGCTTCCCTGCCATGCATATTACACTTTGGGTGGTGACCCCTCAGTATATATCTCCATTTAAGTCCTTCAGTGCTGTGCTGAATGGAAGCGGAGTGGCCAGATGCTGTAAGCTGCTTTTTCTACGAAAATCTTTCATCCGGACATACAGCACAAAGTGCATTCATAAGATTACTTGAGTGCCCTGTCCTTGAACATGAATCCAAGCATTGAAAAGGATCAAAAATCAAGTCTCTGCTAAGAAAAGCTAGTACATTCGCAAGCCACGGTATTATGTGTCCTGAGTAGTGGGAGTCGATCTCTTTGCCACGCTGCCTTCATTCAGAATTCTGACATATAAACTAAGCAGCTTTCTGAAATAGCCTGTATCTATTTGCCAATGGGTTTATGATCCATGTTTATATAGGTTATAAATCCTTTTCAGGAATTATATAGAGGCGCCTTGCTTTGCTTTTCTAAGCTCTTTGGTTTTGCTGTTACTCTGCTTACTGTTTATGTGTCCAGAATGCTGCTGGACTACACGCGTTTCCCCGGTGTAGTTTCTGTTTAGCCACATCAGGCACGTGTGCTATGACATGCGAAGGTTTGAACTAACACAGCGGGCTTTGCAGAACACCTATCTAGCGATACCGCTTCAGTCTGTAGGTAGTCTGTGTCACTCTGAGAGCAGGGTCCAGTCTTTGAACATTTTTGTTTGGGGCACAAACAATAGCCTTTCTGATGGGAATTGCTGCCACAGAGGCCCAGTACACCTTCTTCATGGTTTCTGATGCAAAGGTAACCCCAGCTTAAATTAGGTCTGTGATTTTCTTCTGCTCCCTTATTGTGCATAATCTTTTCCTTCTTTTTTTTTCCCCACTTGAAGCCTCTTAGGAGGTTTCTCCTGGGCATACGGCATCTAAAAATCTTGATTCTGCACAAGTCAAACTGCTGGACTTGATGTTGGCGCAACCGAGGCTCTTGGTCTGGGCATCCCTCACGTTGAAAACGTGCTCTCCCGTGCCTGGGCGGTAGGCAGGGAGCCCTCGCTAGCGTGTGCCGCCTCAGCCTCAGCTGCTGGCCGAGTTGGAATCCTGATCTAAACTTTGTGGACTCCTGTTTCATCTGTACGGTTTGTAAAAAGTTTCTGAGGTTTATTAAAAAACCCCTCTGCATTACTTCTGTCTTTGTATGGTCAGCCTGTGAGATGGGGCATGCCTGAACTGCGCAAACGAAGGAAAATGCTTAATCGAGGCATAAAAATGCAAGACCCAAATCTTAGAGCAACAAAATTACTGCTTTTAAAACCTTAATCTATTTTACTTCTATTATTGAAGCAAAACTGTAAAGACACAATATAGATTAATTCTATGATTTTTATAGCCGCACTTTTATTATAAGTTTTTATATTTTATTAGATAAGGAAGTTATTTAAATTCTGTGGGCCTCATCTTGTAGCCTTCATTCAGGCAGGTCTCCTTTTGACAGTCTCTGCTGTTGAGTAAAAACTACAGACCTGAGCTTTAGCTTTTGTTGAGACAAATATACATCCCTCGTTTTCACTTCTGGTCTGATGTATTTTAAAAGAAAAAGTCGAGCCAAGCAGCAGAGTGATTTGAAAATGAAGACTGCAACAATGTTTTGGGTGATACATTATAATAATTTCAATGTGGACAGTCTTCCCTTGGGAAGATTTGGGAGGGGAATAGTTCTGGCTAATTCTCTGGCCTGCAATATATAAATTTTATCCTGTTTTCAGCGTATGAGGTTCTTTCATTCCTGTTGTTCTTTGGTCTAATTGTGGCCAATAAGCTGGTCATCAGTTCCACTTCATTACCTAGCTAGCTGAATCTGATGAGATACTTGGGAGCCACACATGTCCTGCTTGGTAGTTTATGATCAGTTATTTTATTTTTTAAATACTTTTTACCTGATGCTTGGAAAAGGTGGAATAAAGCAAAAAAAAATTTGCATGATTCATAAAGGGAACAAATTTCTTTTTTTTTAAGCTCTGTAAATGAATAAAACCTGGTAATGCATTTTAAAAGGTATTTCTAGTGTGAGAAGAAGACAAATAAAAGGATATGGAGGAGGCAAATTCTGCTGTAAGAGGTGAGCAGTTAATTGCTGAAGTGCTTTTGTTAACGTACGCAATATATTTCCCGTGTTCTTTATCACTTAGCATTATTAGGTATGAATATAGCTTTGGGCACGCGTATGTCCCTTTTTGCCCCAGACTGCAATCATTATTCTGGAATTTCACTCTACTAAACATCTTTCCCCACTGTTCTTTATTTTCTGCTGTCCTGGAAGTGGCTGCAGTAACTCTTTAGTCTGCCTTATCAGCCATCTGTAAAGGGAAGGAACGTAGGCACGGCTGTCCTGGCTCAGCCCAAAGGTGGGCTACGCTGGCCGGCTGCCTCTGGCGAATACAGGTGCTTACGTAAAGAGGAGAAAAAGGTAGAGCAAGTGCAGTGTAATGTGTCCCAGGTATTTCCTCCGATTTCTAGTGATCAATGTTAAAGGTTTCCTGACATGAAGGTTGTGGATTTGTCTAATCTTTCTCTGAGCCCATTTAAACGTCTGGCCTCATCTGCATCCCACGGGAAGGAGGTCCGTGGGCTGATCACACACGCAGGGGACGGTGCACACCTACGCTCGTTTTTCTCTCCTGCCTGGTTACTTCCGTGCGCACCTCTTTGTTCTTCTACGAGGAGAAAGTGTCAGCCGTCATTCCCTGATTGTTCTCATCATCCCCCCTTTATCTTTTCTTTTTCTTTTATATTCTCCTGATGTGGGACGACTGTAGCCTGCAGGTAAGGTTCCAAATGTGGGTGCTCGATGGGTTTATATAGCGTCATGATGATGTTTTCAGTTTTGTTCTATGATGGACACTGAGCATCGAGATGGTGTTTTCCACAGGCTCTGCAAAGCCTGTGGAATTAATATCTATTGATACTAATTTGTACTTAGCAGCATTTCCACGTGCTGTTTGGCTGCCCTGTCACTTGGTACTGTGAGATCAAATGGAAAGTTGAGACATGAGGGGCGTTCAACTTTGGTATCGTATTTAGATATTTTTAGTATCTGTTACAATCCAAGCTCCTTCCCACCCTTTTTCATCATATTCTGTCCACTGGCACAAATCAACACCACCAGCGATGGATTCAGTGAATCACTGGCATATAGGTTCTTTTGAGTTTATTTTCTCCCAGCCTGTCTTCGCACTCCCGTTATTTCGCTGACAGTGCCCATTCACTGCCCAGAGACTCAGGAGTCTCATCAGATCTCCTGACATGAACACCTTATTTCATTTGCCCGGGAAGTTAGACTTTTAAGAAAATTGAAATTCACATTCAACTATATTAAATACGTTTTAAAATCAGTCTTAAGTTTTATTTGGTTTTGCTTTCCCCTTTTGAAACAGAAGGTTGATGCTGTTATTCATGGTTTCAGGCAATAGCTTTGGCCAAAAACCTGATTTCTTGTCCTCAAAAAGGACCACTTTTTCTATTTATTTATAATTTGGAACTTATCATTTATTTTCACAATCCATCACAAAGGTGAGCAGCAGTATGAGTTTTTAAAAAGTAAAGGCATTGTTACCTGTGGCAAATGCTTACTAATTTTAATTTTGTTATCATTTAATGGACTGGTTTGATTATAATATGTTGCCCAGCATGACTGTCTTAAAAATAAGCCTCCCAAGTTTCCTGAGCATTTTTTACACCATGTATTTTTAGTGTTTTCATTGCTGCAGAGGTACAGGACTCTCAAGTTCTGAATTTCAAGTGTTTTGTAATGTGCTGTTGATAACAATGGAAACCATTTTTCATTCTACTGTTGCTTGTTATTGTATTTTTTGTTATGCTTATAGACTGGCAAGTGAAGAGCCCTCTTTGTATCCTTTTTCCCCCAAGTTTCACCTATTTTTTTCTTAAGATTATTTTGATGTTTGTCTTTTTATTTTCTATTTAAAAACCCAGGTAGTGTTTTTTTCAAAGCAGGAGAGAATTACTCGATTTCTGTTTTTCCTCGAGTCAATGAAAAATCCCCTGTAAGAAAAAAATGAGTTGTCTAAGGGGAAAAAAAATCTTGCTAAGCAAAACTCTGCACCTCTCTTTCCTCTACTAGGTATGCTATATTAAACTGCACGTTGAATGCTTTTTCTACTAATTTCTGTTATATTTCATCCTATAGAGAGACTTATATCTTGCAGCATTCACCCAGAGTTTATAAGAATGCTGAGTTGTCATGCAGGAGTTTTACCTCACGCTAGGGAGATATTAGCTGATAACATCTACCTTGTTTAGATTTATTGCTTCAGCATATTTCATGCTAAAAATATTTTTTTACCATCTGCTAAGATTAGCACTCTAGTGGTAATAAATTTACTTACCCTGTTACTGTGGTGTAGTTTGGAACCATCTTACACTTTATTCGGCCTAATTGAGAATAGGATAAGATAAATGATGCACGTTGAATTTCTCTCTCAGATGTACCATTGTTCATTACTTCAACAAGGGATGAGCACATCTGATTGTAATTTCAATTGTTAAGTAAAACAAAAGTTTCCATGGTGAAAATATGGTACCAACAGCTGTAATTGTCTACGGGTTACTTGTGAAAATCTCAATATTGTTTTAGTAATAAATGCGGAATTGTTTTTCATTTACACACTTGTTTATCCTCAAACCCTAATGGAAAAGGGATGAGTCAAAAAACATGCTCAGGAATTCCTGCACTGCATGGAATACGATATCTGAGCTTAAAATGTCTGTGCTTAAAGAGATGTCTGTATATTAAAATAAGGAATAGTTCAACAGTGATTACTATTGCAAAACCCCCACCCAACTAAACAACAGTTTGTGCTACCACTTTATGAATTGTGATTGGATTAGACAGTGTTTATCACAGAGTACATTTTGGTTTTGCTTCTAGACTCGCCCAGGATATACACGGTACTGACATCCCTGACACTTGCCGTGCCAATTCTTCGAACAACAGCATCTTTGTAAAAGTTATTTTTTCCTTAATATTCTATTACTATAAAACCTAAATAGTAAAGTACTAATGAAAACTCCAAGAGTTGAAGGTGCTGACTACCTGATATCAGGCAAATGGTGTGGGAAGAAACAAGAGTAGGTATAAGCCATTCTATCTGCCTAGTATTTCTGCCAATTTAATTTGTGGTCTCATAATTTCATTTTTGTACATTTATAAATATTTCTATTTTGTGTACTATGGGCAGACGCTGATAACTTTCTTTAAGTGAAAATATAGTCTGTAAATTATATTCTTTGCTTCAGAGTTTGCTGTGAGTTTAGGATAAACAAGTATATTAGTATATAAAACATTTACAATAGGAGGTATTGACTATGCAATGGACATAAGTGAATACAGGAGAGAAATTATGTAAGACTGGGTCTTTTTTTTAGATACAAGTGTGATTTTTGTGTTGATGATGTCTGGTTTTAACATTATGGCAACATAAGACCGTATCCTATTTCATTCATTCATGAAATTAATTCCATTGACTCGCTTGTATAAATAAAGTCAGCATGTCTCGATCCGTAAGTAATCCGTAAATCTGGCTTTTTCTTTCAAAATATTAGAATATCTTCAAGGTTATGCCAAAGTGGAAGTATCACTGGGATATCCTTGTCTGGAACATGGATGCTTGCAAAGCCTTTTTGTCCTTTGAGTAAAGTCATAGCTCGTCTTTAAGAAATATGTGGCTCTGTAGTATTTTCCTCTCTTATTTCATAATAAATTCTTTGACTGATAACCAAGTTCTGATTGTGCTTAGCCTTACTCAGGGAAAACTCCCTTTGGCTTCCATCAGCATTTTGCCCAAGATGGGACGGCTCATCTGCAGCGTCTCAGCCCTGGCTGGTGTTTTCGCAGCTGAGTTTTAAACCCCTGAAAACAGGGGTTTGTAATGGAAGTGCTGCCACAACCTTAACGAGAGGATTGTGAATGGTTGTGCTCTAATACTGTACGTTGCCGCTGTTACTGTGTTGCTGTTATCCATTTCTAGTGTCTGTTACAGAAATTGGTATTGTATCTAAAACAATTGCTGTTATTAACAGGTTAAGCTGCTGGGATGTTAAAATAAAGGCTGCCCAGCTTTAGTGCATTTTGTTGTAATCATCTCCCAGATGCCTTGTCGGAAATCAATTCAAGTTCAAAACTGGCTAGAATTGGGAGGTCAAGGCTTCTGCAGACTAAATATTTTATCTTCTGCTCATGTCTGGAGCTTTTAAAGATGTGTATTGGGGGCTCTTTTCTCATATCCCATCTGGACAAAGATGATTGGCTTTGCCATTTTGCCCAGGTTAGGACAAGGTTAAAATCAATTATAATCAATTATTAAGAGTCTTCTGTGGCTGCAAAGCTTAAAAGGGGATTTTAAAAGTTGCTCAGTTCTGAAACAAGAATATCTTAGTTGCTAGTATAGATGTCATTATTCTGGGATGTCAGATGTAAATCTTACCTGCACCAGTAATAAATACGCAGAATTCCTTCATCTTCTTCTTGCCCTGTGTGTTTTGGAACAAACAGCAATACCTAAAAAAAGAAGCTAGAGGTGTAGGGAGGACAATTGCATTGTGTTAAAAAATCCAGTGGTCATTTCCGTGTAGCTAGATGAGAGGGAGCTCGTTACAATGTGGTGAAGGCAGGTGGTTTTTTCCCCAGAAGTGTATTCAGCTTACTCCGGTCTTCAGAACTCAGATGCTGATTTTCTGGTACGTTTTGGGGACTCCATGCTTTTATCTTAAAATACAATGGTATTTATGTATTATAATTCACTCTGTTTGCCTGATGGGCTTGAATGTACAAGATCGTTACCTCTCCCTGGGAATGAATCAGACATTTTGTTTGAAATAACTTTTGATGTTAGGTACCATTTTTCCCATACAAATCACATTCAGTGTTATTCTCACAGCTTTTGAGTGAATGAGTGAACATGTCTCTTTGTCTCTCATCACCATTGTTTTGGTGCTTTTGAACATAGTATTTATACTTCCAATTTACATTTAAGAAAATTAAGAATTGGAGCCGGAATTTTGGAGGAAGACAGAGCCTCTTGTGAAGTCAAGGAGGGAGGAAGGATGCTCTCTTGAAAGTAAGACCTGCACAGAGGAAACATGGGTTTACCTGTTTAATTTTTTAATTAATTAATTCTGCCTAAGAAACTGTTGGAGTGATGCTAGTCAGCTCAGTAGCCTCTGTTGCCTATTTTTAATATTGGGATAATTTTGCTCACTTTTGTTTCAGAGACTGAAGTGTTTGACTATGCATTTCATACAATATAATATAATGTAACATAATACATAAGAAAGCCTGATACTCAGTTCATCTGCTGTGGGAGCCATACAGTCATATGTGTTATGTCATGACTGAATTTAGCCTTGCTTGTCGTGTCCGAGTCCATAGAGAAAGTGAACATCAGAGCTGAATTTAGATATTGGAAGACTTTGGTTCTGAGCTGGTTACTAGACCAGCAGAATTGACTGGGATTTGTAAGACAGACTGGGATCTTCAAAACATGAATCTTTAAAACTTTTCTGAGCTTCAGACGTTTTCTCTGTTACTTTGCTTTTCCTTGGCATCTGCATTTCATGCTCAGAGACAAGTGATGGTTTGTAGGTAGACTTGTTGAAAAACTTCAGCGAAGGATGCTCTTGCCTAGCTTATGTCGTGAGGTCTCAGGAGGGCTCTGGTTCTTACAGAATTTCCAGATTGCTGCCAGAAGCAAAGTTGACCTGATTCTCCTCTCTGTGTGTTTTGAAAAATGTCATATGTTTCATTTGTCATTGGTGCATGTGTTCCTGAATCTGGAATATTTTAAGAGGAATCAGAATCTGGCATAAAAATCAGCTTCAGCGATGAAACTAGATTAGCCACCTGTTGACATGAAATAAAATATTTCAGATTTTTAAATTCTTAATATGGGAAAAATACCAAATAACTGTAGGATTATAAAAACACGCAGATGTTCCAAGATTTGTAAATATTTTCATGACCATAGGAATTGAGAAATATTTCCTTAAAATGGTCATTTTCATGGTGATACTATAGTTGCACTCATTTTCCCAAGGATTTTGGAGTGAACAGGAGATTTGAAAAACACGTGTAGGGACATCGTCCTGAAAAATAAGTATCTAATGAAAACCAAGAAAAGCAGAATAAATTAACGTTGATTTTCTTTCTTTGTACTGCATCTCCACATGTGATCACTGAGTATTTCACAGGTTTTAAAGGAAAGTTTAACTTTTCTGTGTATGTGACATTCAGAATATCTTGTTACCTGAGAATATCTTGTCATCCACCTCCAAGCATTTATATGTTTGTTATCAAAATAGGCTAGGTGTTTCTTGAAGTGCCATAAGAAGTAATACAGTTTAAATCTTTCTACGCACACTTACGGCCAGAAAATAAATGTGTTTAAGTGTAACTGGAAGATGTTAATATCCATTAATAGAGTAATACTGGACCACTATGATAACTCTATACTTTTTCTGCTCGCTTTCTGTACAAACTTCTGAATCCAAGGGTAGAGCTAAAGCATCGCTTCTGCAGCTGATACGGGAAGAAGCTTCATTCTGACACCGGAAAGCTAAGCAAAGGATAGTTTGTAGCCTTATTAAAGACATGTGTAATGCAAAGACTTCCATAGAGGCACAAAAGGCTAAGTGGAGAGGGTAAGGGAAACCTTTTCCTTCCAAGACGCTCCCTTTGTCCCCTTCAACGTAGCTGAAGGATTGATTATATATCTTGTCTCGTGAAGAAGGCATTGGCACTGTGTGATGGGAGATCATTGTTCAGTTCAGAGACGTACCCGTAAGTGAAAAGACTTGCATCGTGGGCCTTTGCTCCAAACACTATGCCCCTTGCAATTCTATAAATGATGCAGAAAGCATGTTAATAAAGCGTTCAAGAACAGCAGAGATACTGAACTCTTCATTCTCTTGGGAAAGCCCATATTGGTGGTTTTGAATGGGTGCATGAAAATCTTGGAATTCAAGGTTTATCTTAATACATTTACATTGTGATTTATAAGACTGCAAAAAGCATTATAATAGGAGTTTACCTGCTAATGATATTTGCAAAAGCCAGTTATTAATAGCTTATGAAGTAAATCAGGCTCCTTTTTTATCCCAGTAATTTATTTCACATACAGGATTATATCCCTTCTCAATTTCATTTTCATTTGATAAAACAAGAAGTATAAAATATAATTTGCAATAAGTCTATGCCTGGCTGTGCAACAACTATGTGCTAAAATGCATCAATAGGCCCTTCCTTTTCAGGGAACACCACTAAAACTGGCACATTTCGGTGGCCTTCTGGACTGGTGGTACTTAGGAAAGGAGAGGTACATAAAGAATGAATGTTCTTGGCTAGTATTTGAAAATACAGTGTTTTTATTGGAGGCAAGAACCCCATTTCCCTTTCCTTGGAAGGTTCAGGGGAACCTATCGTTTGGCTAACGAGACACATGGCACTGTATGCCTGAATAGTTCGGAGAGGGATGAAAAGTTCCTATTTATCCTGCACAGTGAAAATACAAGTCTGGAGACCGCATGTGTTTCTAATTTCAATGCACTTTTATTTCAGTTATTTAGATGGATAGAGGCATCAAGCCAGAGTTTCCCCAACAACAACAAAGGTCTTACACTGTCCAAACAGACTGCATTCCTGAACCCACTGGTCATGCCACCTAAAAAGGTTTAGAGATTCAGCACGGTCTGTTTAAACAAAATAGCTATGTTATTCATTTCGACCTTGCACATAGGCACCAATGTTTATATTGTTGAAGTTAAGTTTTAAAGTGAGCAGAAAATGTTGGTAGAAAGCTTAGGCCCTGCACTTACTCAGAAAAGGAAGGATGTTTACCATACTAGGGACTGAGAAAATGAACCGAGTGCCTTATCATAGCATTTAAAAACGCCACGGTTAGGAAACACAAACATTTTCTCTTTCAGTTTCCCGTCTCTTTTTTCCTTTTACACTTCATTGATCACTGCTGATTTTTGGTATTAAGTACAATGCTGTACACCCTCATTAAAGAGTCCAAGCCAGGCCTGGCTGCTTTCATTGGGGACCCAAACCAGAATGCTGGGAGAAGTTCATGAACTCTCCGAGCAAGTAGGGAGCCCATTTCAGGAAACCTGGAGCTGAAACTCTCTTTGTGCTATGTTTTGCCATGAAACTAGGTAGTTTCTAGCAGAGGACGAATGGATGAAACTCCAGCATTTGTGATTTGTACGGATTTTGCAAAATGCTCGGAAGGAACTGCTGCAAAGCCTTTGTAATCACAGATAACATTCCTTGGCCTTTCATTCTGGCACTCTGAGATTTACTTCTGATGCAGACTCGCAGCCCTGCGTGAGCTGGGGCTGAGCAGCTGTGGAGAGAGGAGTTCTTGCAGATGGGAGTTTCCCTTCTGCTTGATGTTTGGAGGAGAATCGAGGGGTTTTAACAGGATGGGTTTTTTGCTAGGAAACAGTGCAAGTGGACAATGGAAAATGTCATAGGGTAGCTGCTTGGCTGTAAACCTTAAGGGAAACTTTGTAGATCTCTTTATGGGGAAATGGAGTGTTTTTCTTTGTTTCCCTTACAAAACATTCTTAGAAGCTTAAACCTAAAATCTGTTTTCTTTACTTTCCACCCCCTCTCATGTGGGCATACTGGTTTATTATTACAGGGTTACTCATGCATGCTGGCCTATTGGCATTGAATATTTAGTACAGACAAAAAGGAGCTAGGTCTTTTTTTCTTTGTGAAAACAACTCAGACTTTATAGAGATTTGCATAGATTTTGTAAATACATATTAGATTAAGAGGATATATTATCATCCCAGTTGCTTAGCTTTTGAGCCTGTGAACTTTAACACAATAATACTTCAAGAACAATTTCATCTATTTTCTGTAGAAGTGCTTTTGATGAATGCTGGATCCAGTAAAACCAGAGCTCTTACAGTACAACTCTTTTAAAACCTAGTATTAGTGTAATAATTTGCATTTACATAGTATTTCACATCAGCAAATCTCAAAGTATGGTATTAGGGGGTCTCACAACATACAAGGTAGGTAGGAGAATAAGGTACAGAGTACCAGCTCAAGTGATGAAATAAACAGTGACCAATACCTATTGGTATTGGAGTGGATGTAATGAAAAGCAGCACGTAGATCTTATTCTGCTCTTATATGCATGTGTGAATCAGGAGCCACCCCAGCGCTGGCCTGACTGTTATGGCAAGTCATTCTGAGCCAGCGTTAACAGCTTGGCAGAGAACCAGCAGTGGGTTTGGAGACACCGCCTGGAAGAAGTTCTTCCAAGCACCGGCTTTGCACACCCCTGAACTCTGGTTACGACAAGGCTTTGGGTGGGAGAACTCCGCAGGAACTGAAAGGGCTCATGTCCCACGGTGACACCCTTCAGTCCCTGTCAGAGCCATAAGACTGTCTTCTGTCTCTGGAAAGCAAACTGAGCCTGAGCCTGAGGATGCTTTGCCCTTCCACAGCTGGTACACATTTGCTGTGTTGACTGAAAGGAGCATGTAAAGGGTAAACAAAGTTTCCACAAGAGTTTCTGGATTAATGTGGAGTGCTTTGTTCTGTGCACTTGCAACCCTCATGCCTGCTTTCACAAATATTTTCTCATGGGCGTGTTGATGTCATGCCCACAAGGACTTTTTTTTTCTTTGTGTAATATTTGTGGGTTCAGGCTGGTGGAAATCATTAAATAGGTATAGAAAGAAAGGTGATGGAAGGAAAAGAGAAGAAAGTCCATCTATGGTATCAGGAATGAAACAGGGAAGAAATACTGTCACTTGTCCGTGTACCTGGTCCCAGAGAATCAAGAAGTAGCAGGGAGCAAGCAGCCTTTCTTAGAACAGTAACCTGTCCTCCTGTCTCACAGGATTTACATTTGTTTGTCTCACATGTCACTCTCCTGCATAGTCACCATCCTTTCCCCAGCTGAGTTCCTACCTCTGTCTTTTCATAGTCATTACATTTCTGTGTCCTTCGGCCTTCCCTTTCCCAGGCATTTTCACAGGTAGTTTTATTTTGGATTGTAGGACTGAGAAGCACAGCTCAGTTGTGCTTGCTCATTAGCTTTGCATAGGGGCCAGCAAGGGCCTGTATTAGCCCAGCACCAAGTCCCAGAGAAGCTCCACACCGCGGGGGTATGGGTGATACAGGCTCTCTTGCACCCAAAGAATGCTCTGACCAAACATCACTGCATGGGGAGGATGAGGCTTTACCTGTATTTTCCTTTTCCTCTTTTGCAGTAGTTTGAAAAAGGTTGCAGGGATTTCCATCGCAGGTGATGACTCTCAAGAAACAAAGGATGTGGGCAAAGATGATGACAATGTTTCCATGCAGATTTCTCACAACCTAGTCCAAGTCTAGGCAACAAACTCTGACTATGTCGACATCACACTCCCATCTTTCCCTGTCTGCAGTTCTCCTATTGCTTCCTTCCGCCAGAAGTACTGGTGGGTCACATAAGCGGTTAAATTCAGAGCAAGATCAAGGATTTAGTTTTAAAGGTATTTTGGTATCTGCAAATGCAAATAGTTGCGTGGTAGGTATTCAAAAATGAATGAGCATCTAATTACTGTTGATTTCAGAGTAAGTTAGGTATTTTTGAAAATCACAACAGGCCCCAGGGAGGCTACCTTCCTCCTGAGTCCCATCACATAGCATTTCCTATTGTTTAGGTATCTCTCGAGACATAAAGCCAATCAGAAGGGAAAAATAGCATAAGGACTGAGAGCAAGCTTAGGCTATCTGAATCTGGCTGATTCAGATCTTGCGTGTAAATCTGCTCCCAAGTGACTTTTCAAGGTTCAGTCACACTTTGATCTTTAACTCTCATCTTCTTTGTGATGTAGCTATTTCAATTTCATTAATTAGACCGATAGTAATTCCTCCTCCTGCAGTAAAATAAATAAGCAAAAATAAACCATCAAACCTTCTGCTGGATTCGCACCTGGCCATTTAAAATACCCACAAAATCACACAGGGTGGAAAGTAATTGCATTACATTAAACTGATATCCACAGTCTTTCAACAAGTTTCTTTGTGTCCACGTATAACATTTTTTATAAGTATATTAAAAGTCCTTTCTCTCTACGCAAAGCTTTCTCCCAACTCTGTTATGTCTATGTGAACACCTCCGTCATCATATTTGTTATATATTATATCAACAACCTTTTATGAAATTTGTTCTTTATCTGGTACCCTGAGACAAGCCAATCTTCAGGTTTCTGGAGTAATACACATGAGAAGTTTTATTGTGTTTAGTATTTCCTTATTTATACATTTGAAGAAATGAAAGTTCTAAGCACAGAAAATGGGTTCACTTGGATTTCCAGTCATGTCCTGGTTGAGACTATAGACTGCATTTTCAAATACATTGATGTGGATGTCTGAAACATCTTCTTTAATCACAAGATCATAAACTGCATTTATATGTTGTTTCTATATATCCTTAATAGAAAGCTACACGTGAATGCTTGAGTACAAATTGTCTGTCACAAGAAGAAACGGAGGGATTTGGAATAATGATCTGTTGAGCAGAGAGCGAACTACAACGAAAGAGCTGGATAACTAGTCGGGGCAGCAAAAATGAGAGTGGTGCATCTCAGGCACGTGAAGACAAGGTACCAAAACAGAGGACTGGCAGCTGTGTGTGTGGTCAGTGGAGTTGCCCAACAGAGAATTTGTGAAAACATAGCTAGTGTTTCTTTAAACTCATAACCACCCACATGTATGTGGAATGGATTTCATCATAGTGTAAATAAAAATATGAAAAGTGCAGAGTTCTTGTCCAAACTCACTTGTTCTTGACCAAACATGTTATCTTTCATTGCGACGTGTGTTCTAGACAATGTAGCTGGCCATCGCTGCAACGGCTGCTGGGCCCATTTTCTTTTTCATATCCTAGAGATTAATAAGGCTAGTGCTAAATGACCTTGACTTGAGAGTAATGCTAGCCATGAGCGTCTGGTGGTACGTCTAAGGCAACTGGGCTGAGTACAGAGCTGTGAACATCTATTCAGTCATATCCTCTGCCATAATTTTCATCACCGGCGTTTGAGCAGTTTGTGAAGTCTGACATATTGCAGCTTTCTTCCACCATCTGCAGTGCCTGCTGTATGAGAAACAGGTCTTCCACTCTGACCTAAATATTCTCTAACAATACCTTCAGTCAGTTTCTCCTGAGGACCCAGAAGTCGGTCTCTGTAACTAGAATCTCTGTCCATCAAAGACAAGTACTTTTTTCATCTTTTTTCTTCACAGTCCTCATCTTCATGTGCAGGTGATTGAGTCCTCCTGTAGCTGAGCTTGGTTTGATTCAACAACAGTGTGACAGTGACGATGCAGTTGAGTTGTACTATAGCATTATGTTTTTTCTAGGCACAATATTTCCCCTGTAATAATAGGTTTACTAGAAACGAAATTAAATAATATAACTGTAAATAATATATTCTTGCAACTCTTCTTTAAATGAAGTCATAGGTAATCTGGGAGAATCTAAGGACATTGTTCTTTTCTTAAAATCTAGTGCTGATATGGCTACTTAAATATGGATTTTTTTATATTTATGTGTGGGCAGGTGTTATTACAATTAAGTAGTAGACATGTCAGAATTTGATTTCCTGATAAATCCCCATAAATGTCTCTTTTTATTTCTTTTATGCTTTCTTTTTCATTGGCACATTCTTAGTGATATTTTTCCATCTCAGGAGGAGCTAGAAATGACCAATCAGTTTTCTGAATCATTTTCAAGAATAGGACCGTGTTGTTGGTGACAGGAGGATATCTTCCTTTGAATTCTTAGTGATGATGAAGACAGTAATAGCAGCCACATGCTTCAATGTCAGTGTCTTTGTCCTGGCCCTTGGAAACGTCCTTAAAATCTGTGACATTTTTAGCTGCTGATGACTTTCCTCGCTACTTTCATTGCCACCTCTTAGTGGTTGGTTTGGTACATCTTCAGCCAGGAAGCCCGTTACTTCAATGTCACCTCTAACTGCCTGCCAGCACTCTCCCAGACTGCGCTGATCACATTTACATTGATTAATATGTTGTGCTGAATAATGAACGATCAAAAAACTTTGTATAACTGGATTTCCTCTGCAAATGACAATGCCTTGCTTAGACTTGTAGACCTAGTGCTGTTATCGATGCGTCAAGCCGTTCCTCCCTTTACACTCGGAAAAGTAGGCCTGAGTCAAGTCGCTTGATCTGAAATCAGCACCTTGTGCAACACGGGCCAGATTTTGGCTCTAAATTGGTGTTGGAGGGAAGTTTAAAATGGGGACAAACTGCCTGAGGGAAGAGGACTAAGGTGATGTCAGATGAAATTAGTGTAGAGGAGGCCCATGTTGCTGTAGTTGCTTTCTTCTCCATGTAAAGAATACAACTAGCATTGTCCTCTGCTGAATGTAAAGATGATAATGTCCCTGTCCCTTTTATATCAGGAGTTATCAACAGCAAATGGCCATCCTCACAAGAATTGTGGCTCTTCATCCAGGTGTTTAAACTGTCTATTTAGTCAGAAGGTACCTATAGAAAACCATGACATTTTTTGTATTCTAATTCTTACTCTGCATCCAATTTGCTAACCCCTGCTCCTAAATGCATATTTTGATTAATGATGCTGCCTGTAACCTGTACCTAGCCCCCTACAAGTAAGCATCGGGCATTTTGGCTGAAACAAAAAATGTATATGAAGTTGTCCCTGGGGAGACTGAATGGTCCAGTTATCTATTCAGATGTAACTTGCATCCAGCAACTCTGTTGCTCAAATATGACCCTATATTGAGTGGTGACCACTTCGTGTGTCTATCAAAAGGCCTAAAAGGACCTGTAACCAACAGGCTATCCTTCTGCAAGATCTTTTATCTAGACTAGGTTTCTGTTTTTTCTCTTGGGTTAGCTGGGAGTCATTGCAGCAGAGGGATGTACAGCCCTGCAGATCAGGGTGGTCCCCAGTCGGGTAGCAGGGGACGCGCTGCGGGCCCCGGCACCGTTACTGAACAGGAGTGACCGAAATCTTGCAAACAGAGCACTTGTCTGGGGTTCGGGACACTGGTCCTGCTGCTGTCCTGCTAACAGGCTGTGAGAAAGGCAAGTCCTTTCTCATCTCACTTTCCCCATATTTTAAAAGCGCTTCAGAAGTGTTCGGGGATCTGCCAGAACGAGGTATTGTTATTAAAGGTTTACAGGTGAAACTATCCATCTTGATTTTTTCCCTTATCCTCTGGGGTGGACAAATCGAATCTTTTGTCTCATTTGGAGGGGGGAGAAAGTCTCATTTACTAAATTTCACAACACGAGGCTGAGGAAATTATCTTCCTATTTCTGCCGTGTCTGGGATTCTGCTCTAGTTGGTCTCACCAGGCAACTGGTGAAGATTTCAGCTCTGTACTGCTGCATTGCCTTCCTTCCCGATAAAAACAACTGCAAAAAGTTGTGCGCTGTTTGAATTTTCATGTGTTTGTATGTTCTGTGTGAAGCATGCAGCAGCACCTCAGTCACATGCATTTGAAGGCAACATAGTTTCCTTAAAAAAACGCCCACAATTAAAAAATCCTCCAATCCCAAACCGCAGTACCTACACAAAGGTTCTGGTGCTACGGCACTGCTACACACCGTTTGTTTGGGTCTGCGGTGAACAGCAATCAAGGGCATTAGAAATCGTGGTGGGGCATGAAATTCATCCCTTCTTGCCAGTTGATAATACGTGTTTCTTTCAGCATCAAGTTATTTAAAACCTTGCAGACTATTCCACGCAGGCATGACTACACTTTTGACCATTTTATGCGCTGCATGACAAAGAATTTGTGCAAGTAAAGCAAGCCCCTGTTTGCAACTGGTAATTACCTGAGGTCTGACAAAACAGCGGTCCCCTGATAGGTCATAATACTGCTCGGTGGTAATGCCATCCCTGTGCATTTCAACATGGACATGAAGTCTGGACCAATTACCATTTTCTCATACTGTAGCTTTTAAAGTATTTTTATTTTCTTTGTTACTGTCTAGTTCATTAAACAGGGTTTTCAAGCTCCCGGTAACAGGGTTACTATTGACAATTTCATTAGGACTGTAATTCCACTGCCCATACGCCTTCCAGAGAGAACCATCGTGGTTCATAGTCACAGCCCGGTATAATTACAGCGTTTACAGCTGCCTCGGACTCACCCCCCTCCCTGAGTTCTGAAGGGCCGAAACCGCCAGTTTTTATGAAATGGGTTTTAGCCCTGTATTACACCAGCCTGGAGAGTTTGTGGAGAATTATGAAATTGTCAGCTGCCATCTGACCATATGCATGCCTGGAAAGATGCTTAATGTACAGGTGTAATAAGTTTCTAATTGCAATTTATAGATAGCAGCGCAATGCCCAGCCTGTCAGGTGAACACCAGCTTGAATGGGAGTTGTAACCATGCGAGTAACAGGTTTGTGAGAGACCGGCAGCTGTTTAGATTGCAAACTCCTTGGAACAGAAAATGTCTCAGCTCTTCTGTCTCAGCTATTTCTGTCCAGACATGCATTACAGTAAAGGCATGAAGTACTGTTGTTCTCTTTTTTCATGTTCTCCTCTGCTTACCATAACTCAGGACATTCTAAATAATAAGCGCACATGTAATTCAGATAAGCTATTTAGTTTCTAAGCTATTATTTATATTACTGTTGGATTTACAGGCTCTGTTTGACAGGAGGCCTTTGCTATAGTGCAAGAATAACAGTCAAAAACCAGAAGAGGAGAAATCCTCCCCCTCTGACCCCAAAGTCATCCCTGTGTCAACTTGTATGTTCTCTGATAGGGATACTCTTTCAAACTTGGAATAGGAAATATTAATGGGAGGGTTATACTTTTCTTTAAAAGAAGTTTGTATGTTAGATTTCGAAAGGTTAGACTTTTGCCAGCAAGTTTTCTGAGTTTTTTAGTGGCACTTTTTTGTTGTTTTTGATGGGGAAAAATTTCAACAGTATTATGTAGAGCAGGAACACTCCAGCAAAGCAGATGAGAAACAGGTGTGAAATCCTGGCCCCACTGATGGGGAAAATACTGTTTGGAATCAAATTAGATAAAGATAATGGTCCCTTCTGACCTAAAAGTGTATTTATTTGATGTCATGAGATAACATCTCCAAACATCTCAATGTGCTGTTTGTACTTGCTGGCAGGATAACATTGGAATAGAAAGGAAGATCTTTAATAAAGAAACTTGACAGCTCGTGCAATATTTCTATTTAACATTAGGGTAAACGGGATCAGAATTAATTCAGTGTTCTGTCAGCTTCCACGGATGCTCACTAGCTAAAACATTGTGCTTTTTGGTTGGGGTGGGTTTGCAGTGGAGTTAAACGGGACGTTGGTATTCATGAGGGAGAGTTTGGGAGAGAAGCATTTATTTCTAATTGTGTCAGTTGTTTTTATCTGAATGTATGTTTTATATCTCCAGTTATCACATTAAGACTGATTTTGTTCCAGGTCGATACTCGAGAAAGATCTTCTTGGACACACTTTTTAAAAATTGTTTTATTTGACCCTCTAGGCAAAAAAGAAAACCCCAGTCGTTTAATTTGGAATGCAAGTTGACTCAGGTGCTTTCAACAGGTGGTCCTTCGTTAGCAAGAGACCAATGCCTGGCTCGCGAGCAAAGAGAAACACCTGGGCATGCCTGGGGCAAGCCTGGCCATTTCAGCATGCAATTGCAATTTTCAGCCTTTCCAAACTGTGATTAGTTATTTAATTGCGCATCCAAATTTAGTTGATGCATTTGCACATGTAATTAATTATGATTTATTTAAAATCACTCTGTAAAGCTTTGTTCCTCAATTTTCTACAAATCAAATTATGGAAGGCTAGATTTGATTTTCAGATTTCCTTCAGTTGCTTTGAGCTAGTCTTGAGCAACTACCTATGGGCAGGGAAAGTCCTTTGTCTAACGCCAGTGGAACAACGTGCATGGAGCACACGCAGGCTTTCTTCCAACGGTAAGTTTATGTCTGATATTTAAGTTTTACAAGATTATTTGTTACGCTGTATGATGTGTGTTATTGAAAGATTCATACTGTTTTCCTATGTCTTTTTTGCTTTGTAAATTAAGTGCATATCAGGAAAAGCCATTGAGTTAAATGTGTATATTTTTCATGAAGGAAACAAATATGAGAAAAAGCATGCTTTTGTATTGATGAGACATTAAAAGATAACTTAATGCTAAGGAGAAAAGGAGTTCTGTATTTCCACAACCAGCTAAGGATATTTTTTTGGTTTTCAACATTTTGAGGAGTTGTGCATGTTAGCATTTGGACTGGGAAGTGCCAGAGTGCCCAAAATGTGAATTCTGAGGCATAGTGGCATGTTGAGTGATTTGGCTTTGTAGGGTTAAGCGTATCCTCTATCGCCACAAAAGAAAGCGTGTGTATTTTTCAGCTCTTACCCTTGTCCAGCAAGCATTGCAATTGTGTGTCCGGATTGAGTCGCAGAAAAATGAACCCTTACCTAAGCTCCTCTCTCTTCACTTTTGTACAAATTGCCAAGCGGCGCTTTTCAGGCGAGGCAATGCCATACGTTATAGAGGTCCTATGAGACTGAGGAGGGAAGTCTGGCATTCTTGCTTTTAAAGATTATAGCTGTTTGAATCTATGAAAGAGAGAAAATTGCTGTAGTGTGAGTGTGGAGAAGGAGGAGAGGGGGACCAACTGCCTCCAAGTCCGAACTCGGTGCGAGTTTTCAAACTGCAAACTGAGGGCAAGTCAGTTTGGTTTTTTTGACTCTTCTGAGATAAATGGCAGAAGATGTAGTGCGGATAGAAATGAAAATTGTAGACCTTCTTAGCAAGGTATGTTGGAAGTAGAAAATCTCTTGGTCAAAATAATTGTGCGTGTTTAGCTTAGAAGGAAGTAGTTCGGGAGAGATACTTGAATAGTCTTAAAATATGAAAGGTTATGAGACAAACGTTCTTCTCCATATTCACTGGGTGTTGAATAAGAATAAATTGACTTAATTATTAGCAAGGTTGATTTTTTTATTTTTTTTTTTTTAGTACAGATGTAAACTTTCTAACCATGGGAATAGGCTGCTGAGGGCGATTGTATAACCTTGCAATTAGAGGTGTTAAATAACAGGATGGAAACCCACCTGTTTAAACCCCATGCAGATATACCTGATCCTGCCTCAGAGCCCAGGGATGGACTCTCTGAGCTCTTGTGATCCTTTCCAGCTTTGTGTTTCTCTGGCTTTTGCACATGGCTTCCTCTTTTGCAGTAGAGGAGAAGAGAAGTGAGAATGGTGACTGTTTTCAGCAGGATTTGTTTTATTTCTTCGCATAGTCTTTAATCACTGGATTTATTGAAAGAAAACACAAACCTAGCAGGAACTTTTAAGGAAAGATATTAAACTTGTTTGGGTTAAACATTACCAGACTTTCTGGGTTGACTGAATGTAGGGATAGAGTGGGTTCCTGGGAGAGAGAGAGACTGTTGTCCTTAACATCCCTTAATAGATAACACTTGTGGATAGCTGCAGGTGGAAGGAAGGACACACGGTTCAAGGCACCATTTTTTGTACCCAATTCTTGCAAATACGAATGGGAGAGTCCGAGGCATTTAATCCTATAAATTGCTTGTACAGCTCTGCTTTTTCCTCCTGTTTGAGATAATGTTTGGCAAGTTGCTATTCTCCATGTAATGAAAATCTGGATTCCTCTGTTTGTAGTTTAGCATCCTACTCGCAGATCTTACAAGCCTAATGAGAAGTTGACTTTAACTTGTCTTATGCTGTCCCTTACCTTTCAACAAAGTGCCATGTTAAAGGTATGTTGTTCAGGTGGGCTACCGTAAAGTGAAAAAGAGGATTAAAAATGAGGAAAATCAGGGCTGTGCATGTTCGAGATTTTTTTGTTTTCTTTTCCTCAGGTATTCATATCTTTTCCTCCCCAAAAAATCTTTGTGCCCATAACATCAGTTCTGGAAGCTTTGTTCACCTGTTTAAAATGCAGGTGCAGAATATTTCTAAAACAATGGGGTACTGAGTGCAAGCGAGGGAAGTCATGGTCCAGTCTGCTTTTGAAAATCACTTTGCGGAGACTATTTATGTTTGCTTGTTGGTTTGTTTTGTTAGTTTTCTACCTGTAAAAATAGAGTTTAGGCTTCATATCTTGATCACTGTTATTTGTAAATCAATTCAGAATATTAAGATTCAGAAGGTGACTATTTAGTGTTAAATCTTGGGGATGGGGGGGTTGGTTGGTTGTTTCTGCAAGCTTATATAGGTGTCTAAGTATTAGAATAATTTATTTAAAAAAAAAAAAAGGAGGAGGAGTGGTACGGATTTATCTACTGCACAAATTTTTGCTTTCCAATACTTCCTTCCTTTGAAATCGAGACATAATCACCCTTTCCTCCGAAACAATACAAAACTTCATTATATGGAAAGGAGGTTTTATTTGTTGGTTTGTTTTTCCGCCTTCAATACTTCTGTTGTAGAGAAGAAAGGAACAATATGCTTTCCACGGCCAGAGCCTGGGGGAGGAAAAAATAGAATCAGCTTGCAGCAAGATACTCACATTAGGTGCCTGAGA
Organism: Gavia stellata; assembly: GCF_030936135.1. NCBI lineage: Eukaryota > Metazoa > Chordata > Aves > Gaviiformes > Gaviidae > Gavia > Gavia stellata. The sequence continues at coordinate 10,040,740 of NC_082616.1, read as the reverse complement.
AATCCGCAGTGCTGGGGCTACTGAAGCCCTCGAGTATCTTGCCTGTGAAACGTGGAGAGTTTCCACCCCTGGAAATGTGGGTAGGGGATTTTTTTTTTTTTTTCAATATGCCAATGATCCATCAAGAATGATATAATAGCTGCTCTTAATCTTAGGAAAAACAGACTTAAAGACTTCATGTGTTCTCTGGTTTTATTAGGTTTTTTTTATTCCATGACTGAAATCTTTCTCTAAAAGCAGTATGTCAACTTTTTAATTATGGGGGCAGGGGAGGAAGCACAAATCTTTTGATTTATAAATATGAAGCAAAGGATTTTTATTCAAATTGAGGAACTTTGTTTCTGTTTTCTCAATGGCAAAGTTGTCTGAGGCTTTTCTATTTCTGCAAAAATAAATTATAAGGTACATATTTTATAACAAAACATCATTTATGCTGGGAAAAGGTTCATCCAAAGTCCTCTGACCATTATTAATGAAAAAACCACAGTCTCTGTGTTTGCTTTTGTTTGTAGAGAAATTCTGCCATGTTTTGACCTCATTCCCATCTTTCAGCCAAAACACTTGGCAAAAGGAACCTAATGCTTTTGGAACTGCATTGTGAAGTGGGATCAACATCTCGAAAGGCAGTTCTCCACCAGTACAATATGAATATGATTTTAAATAGTCAATTTTACGACTATTTATATCTGCAGCCGATCTGTGACGTAATTAGAGATGATACGTGTTGCAGTAGTTTAGACTTCCAATTTTACTTCATCCTTGGCCCAGCATTCTTCTTTCTTGCCTGTCGTGTCACCTGTGTGCTGGAAAGCTCTTGTGAGGAACATTCAGGAGAAGAGAAGTTTGAGAGATGCTGCGTAGACCCAGAAGACCAGAATAAGTGCTGTGCTGATTTAATGGTTCCCATAACAACACGTTCCTGTGGCTGGGAGTCACAGCACATGCAATGTGAGTTACCAGAGAGAGTTGTAGGAAGGGTAAGTCCTGGCATTTGTTCAGCAGCTGCCCGTAGCAGCACCTTTGTGGGGCGAGGGGTTGAGTGCAGCCCTGCTGCGGAGAGCCAGAGATTTGGAGAACTGCGTTTGTAAGCGCAGCCCACGCTGCCCTGATGTGGGAGCGGGACTGAACCACTTATGGACTCCACGGGGCTCATGTGCTACAGGTTGGTCAGTCCTATCATAAAGAACAGAAGATGTCCAAGTAGTTCACAGTAGGGTAATTGATTTAATTAATTTAATGTGTGGCCCTTGTACAGTTGCTTCATTTAAGTGATTTTTCTCCCCTATACTCATAAACCATACTTCTCACAAGCTTTCCCTGTCCATTAGGACTTCAGGGAATATCTGCAGATATTGCCTGACCTTTATTAAGATCAGGTTGGATCAATGAGTCCTGTTGCATTTCTCTCCATTTTAATAGTGCCATCTTGAGAATTTTTTTCCCATACCTGTATCAGCTGATCTTTTGTACAGCAAATAATTCACCCTTCACAGTTGTTGTTTCTTCCTTATACTTATGCATGTTTAGCTGTGATAGGGAGCACTATTACATCTGTACATGTTAATCTGCCTGTGCTGAGCCATGCCCCTGGGTGGCCTTGTCATATACAATGAATGTCAGCCTTCCTTGTGGTTAGTGTTTGGCTTTAAATAATCGTATTTCACTTTTTGTAGACACTTCTTTTCAGCAGACCATGGAATGTCAAGTGGACATTACCATTAGTTTGGCCCTAGTCCTGGGGCAAATTAAATGTTTGGCTATTTATTGAAAAATCCCCTTCCTTTAGGTGAGGAGATAAATTAGAATTTTTTACTATCAGAAAATGTTGCAAGAGGTTTCTTGCATATTGCAGTGGTGGTGACGGAAAAAATGAAGTGCTTTACTAGTTCATGTTTACAATATACGAATTTAGTTTGGATATCAATTACCCAGACTTCTTTGCTTTGGAGGCAATTGAAAATCTCAGGGGATGTCTCATAGCCCCATATTTGAGGGAGGAGGGATATAAAAGAGAACAGTTGTTCTCATAATGTTTGGTTATATCCATGCTTTGTCTGTGTTGAAAGATGAAAAAGGTAAATGAAAGATAAAGCACTATTTATAAACCGTAGACCTTCCCTGAACCAGGATTTATGAATTTGGCTTAAGCACCAGGTGAGGGTTCAGCTAATTCTCATTTTATTCATACTGGTTTACACGTCTTTACCTATTTTAAATGTTCTAGATGTGTAATTTCTGCTGTGGCTTGTAGATTTTTTTTTTTTTGGAATTGCTCATAACAAACATTCTCCCTAGATTTGAGTAGGATAGTCGTCTTTTCTTTTGTAACGTGAAAGGATTTAGAGATGGAATGAGGTTTGGTGGGGTTTTTTTTTAATATTTCTGGCTTTTCCTTCATTAAGTATGTCATAGTCTCAAGAATGTTGTATAGGTAGTTGTTTGTCCTAGAGACCATCATGGTTACTGAATATATGGAATTAAAAAAAAATATCAAGGTTGTGCTGAAATGAACATAGTTAAAATTCAGAAAGAGACATTCCTTAATTAACTTAATAAAATTACTAATGGAAGCATTTTAACTGCTAAATTTAATTTACTTGTCAAGATATCAGGCTACAAAGAGGAGGGAAGAGTGGGAACTCTGCTTTCCATTATGATGTGCTCTATTATAGAATAAATTTGCTTAAAATGAAATATATCACAAAAAGCCATCAATGACATCTTAATTTGGAACAGCCAGTTGAAAAGTAATTAGACTGTGAAGCAATCAGTTCTAGTAAATCAGTGTTTCCCTTTACATAAACATACGTTTTACTATTTATAAACAGGAAAGACTTCCAGATACTCAAGTAGCAAGGACTTTGATTGTATTTCTACTGTATGTGTTTTCTATTTGACATTACAACACTGTCAAAACAAAAAGAATTGGGGCTTGATTTGGATGTGATCCAGTAAAATGCTTAAGCAGAGGTTTCATGTTAACCGTTCCCTTTAAGAACATGTCTCTGTGGGGCCTCCTCTTTCCATTGACAGAGGTTCAGAAATTACGGCTGAAACTGGGATCAGAAAATAGGAAAGGAATCACAGATCTGTTCGGTGTGGATACTTGGTGCACTGTCTTCAGTGATTATTAAAAATAATCACTTTATTACGTGGGAAGCCAGTCCTGCTGCGTTCCTGAGCCAGCTCGGTCATGTGACTAATAGTTTTACAGGAGATTTTCTTTCAAAATCGGCCTAAACCCACTCCTATGAAAGTAAAAAATCAGGACCCTTGGGGAAAATTTCACCTTAAAGATTCAAGTGTTAGGAATACCTTCTTGCATTTGCCATTTTAAGGCCCTACGTTTGGATGGCCATGACAATAGTGACTGACAACTTACGAACTGCACTTGAGTTGGGATGCTGAAGAGCATTAAATGAGTATCTGTGGCAGCTGGGCAGCTAATTTCTGTAGACCTTTGAAAATCACTGCTGTATGATACAACACCAAATCCAGACAAAAAACTGTGATATCAGTGTTGCTATAGTATCAGTTAAAATTGCTCCATGGCTGTTGCTATCCCTCCTTAGTCACCTCCGTCATGCTCCTTTCCAAGCCAGGTCTGTGCACTATGGAGCAATGCTGCTCTCTTTAATGAGTTCTACTATTTAAAATTCTTCTAAGTTACTTGAAAAACTTTAAACTTTTTGTATTAACTTTAATGATTTGTAATATTTCAGTAACTGGGTGTTTTATATGGAAAGGCAGGTGAGCATACCTGTTCTGTCAGTAGTTAAAGAATTTGTATCATGGAATCTGATAAATATCAGGAACTTCACTCCCAAAAGGAGCTGTGTGAATGTAAACACAGAGCACTACCTATTATTTTTACCTTTCTGAAGGCTGATGTTGGCTGTAGCAGGGGAGGAACTTGGAACTCGCCTTCTGAGGTTTGATCCTTCGGTATCATAGAAATGTTGGAGATAGAGTGGGAAACGTACGTGCTGCAATTTTTTCCTAGACGTTACTCAGCTTTGCATTTTTAAACCATACCAGAACAATAGATGCATTAAGTGAAATTTTAAAATTGAACAAAAGAAATGACTTCTTGCATGACATAGGAGTCATGATGCAGATCAGATCCTTACTGGTTTGAACAATTCTGGTATTTTCCTTATAGCCAAGTCTTTTTACAGGCTTCCCAGAGGTTCTGCGGCTGTGCTCAAGGTGCCAACAAGAGGGCCACGCTGAGGCAGGAGAAGAGCTGCTTCCATGTGGATTAGTTGTTGGGGCAGGGGTCTGTAAATATTAGAAGTACTTATTTCAGCCAAACTTGTGTGATGCACTGCCGAGCGAGTTATATCAGCATTAAATGATGTTAGTGACTGTACTGGGAAGGAATACCCAAAGAAGTAGAGCAACACAGGCAGCTTGCTGAAAAGTGAGACCTGTAGTGAAAACTGAATTAATCAAAGTCCTTATAGCTATTAGTTTCTCTCTTTCTGCCAGGTAGTACATGAATTGAGCGTTTTTTGGTTTTCATATGTTAAGTGCAACTTACCTGAGAAATCGTACTGTCACATTTTTCAGAGGCAGATCTTTGGGCTTTCCCGTTTAGGCAAAATACAGCCCGTTGTCACATACGCATCTAGTTGTACTTGGAATTGAATTTTACTGAATGTGGACCCCTCTGCTGTCCCTGTCCTTCATGAAGACAGGATCTGTGGAAGAAATGCCAGTAGCATAAATTAGGGCGATGCTTAGGCAGGCAGCCTAGGATTAGAAGCGTACACGGTTTCATGTGATGTGACTGCATAGATCTTGGGTGCAACAAAATGTGGAAGCTCTTTAAGCCCAGACTTATTATTCAGAGTATACAATTGTAAGAAAAAGTGTTATAGTTGGAACACAAGGCTCTTGGGAACGTGCTTTCAGTAAATAAGCTGTTTATAAAGCAACATTTCTGCAAGCACCAAGTATATTATTAATTCTAATTTCATTGCTTTGTTTTTAAATGAATATATTTTACTGTTAATTTCAAGAGTTTAAGATGTTCTTAGCTAAGGACATTAGAAAGTTAAAATACAACATATTCTGTTAACTGTGGTTGTAGGCATTCTTTTGAGAACTTTTATAATTTAATGCACTTTGGCTTTTATGTCACGGGAAAAAAGTTCTCCGATGTGTATCATTGTACATATGATAGAGCTGGCTGCAGCTAATCCTGTAATGCTGCCCTACAGCCGGTGGTAGTGCAGTATTCTTTTGCCTTTTACATATTTTGAGCACACACCATTAGTTTGGGAATCACAGGTCACAAGAATCAAGTTGTTCATTTAGTTCAGGAAAGAGAAGATTCATCTGTTCCTTTTATTAGTCATCAGCTGAGATGCACAGTGGCATCTGCAGCAAGTTTCACGTATTTGGGACAAAAGTGACGAGTTGCTCCGACTCATCTAGTAGGAGACGATTTACTAAGTGGAGAGGATGTGTAGGCAGGCAGGAATGCCATACCTTGTTATTGTCTGCTAAGGGCTGTACTCTTCAAATTACTTGTCGTGAGAAAAAGCTCCATCTTTAAAAATGAATACAGTGATTGTTTAATACAAAATCTGCTGTTTCTGGATTGTGCTCTCTTTTGGAGTCCTCCCCTCCTTTTTACTTAATAAACTTGCAGCGTATGGTTATTTTCTTTGTCTTCCTGATGCTGTTAGGAGAGCAAAAGGCAGTTGAAAGTGTTGCTCTTACCACGACTCTTATTTTTGCTTCTCTCCTTCCTCTACTGGCATTCACTGTCACACAAAGCAATAAGCAGAGAAGAAGAATAAACAGAAGGAAACCAAGTTACGTTTTGATGCCAACACAGTGTGCATTGTGACCGTGACTTGTATATGCGATAGCTTCAGCTTCCTGTTGACTTGGTGGCATGATATTTAACATTCTGTTTTATAAGTTTGTTGTTTACAGCAATTTTATATTTCTGCTTAGCCTAATGATTACAAGAGAGTCCACCCTGGAGAGTTCAGCCTCCAGTCTTCGAAGGTCTCATTTGAACGTGTTTGCGACTGCAAGGAATAGCTTGAGGCTGTGCTATTTAACATAAAAGAGAAGAGGAGGAAAAACACCACCGACAAACACCTCCCCCCTTCTCATTTTTGTTCGTCCTTGTTCTGGATTCTTAATGCCTCTGAAAATATAGGTCAAAGATATGTGCATATGTAGTAAATAAAGGATGGGGTTTGGTGCACTTATTACCAGAGGGGGATGAAGCATGCTCTCTCTTAAGGGCACTGTATGCTTAACACAACCCTTGTCCCTTTCTACCTCTCCTGTTCTTGCTCCTGCTCATTCTTTGGTCTTCAGCGCGTTTTTGAGCTCCTGTCGGCTTGTACGCATCAACTCTCCTTCTGCTCCAGCTTCTTATTATCCCCTTCTGAAGGAGAGAGAGGATGTGCAGCAGAAACACCTTTTGCACCCGCCTTAGGTATTTTGGCTCAGTAATTTGCATTCTGTGATGCACTTTGTCTTTCTGGATTTTTCAGTCCCATTGCGTCGTCTATTACTGAGAAAGAAAAATCCATATGTTGGCAGGGGGTTGAATTCTACTCATGGGGTAGCAGTCTGGTTTACATGTATCCCACTGATGTCAGTTCTCTGCACTGGCTGCTGAATGACCTGTACCCACCTGTGGGGTGCGATACCTTCTAGTTCAAGTCAACTGAATGGTCGCCCGCCCCTTGTGTCTTACCAGACATGTGCTTTTGGTCGCAACCTGGTTTCACAGCAGAAATGTGTCTGCTTCAGGTGGGTTTCGTAGTAGGTTTTCTAATACTTCATGTTACTTATTGCCCCCCTCCCTTTCTCCCAGCAGTGTCGGCAGAGTCAGCAGTTGAATGAATGACAGTGCAAGCTGAACTGTACTTTTGGGACTTGGCAATCCGTTTTGCTTGGGCTGGTGCTCGTTTGCAGACTGGTTCCATGCCTGCACTGGTGTTACCTGTGTTATACTCGGCTCTTGTTTGCTCTGGGGGCAGATACCTTCTTGGCTATCGATTTGAAAGCCCTCACCATCATTAGATCAAAATAAAAATATACACCGCTTCTTCTTGTGCATATAGTTCTTTTCTTCTGTAATCTAAATCGGAGCATTTTAAACCTGTATTAAGGAATGATCCTTTGTCCTTCAGCAGTGTCTAAAGTGAAGATATCCTTCACTTTATATTTACAAGGGCTGTTTTCTCAAGTTTTATCTCTGTGATTTGTACCCTGATATCTTATCTTTTCTATCTATTTATTTATTTACACTTTTATCTGTGCTTTGCAGTATCACTGGAGGTTTAACAGAGAAGAATGTATTGGAGCCCTCTAATTTGCATACTGTGAGCTGCCGTAGTGATCTCTCACTGAGGAACTTATTTGAGAAGTCAAAAATATGAGAAGTACATTGACAGTCTTTTATTTTTAACACACAATATCAGAGATGCGTTAATCAAGCCAGGTTTTTTTAGGCATGTTACAACAGTTCAGAAATTTTGTCATTTAGTGTTGATTTTGTTGTTGTCATTATTTCCTCTCCCCCCCCTCTTTTTTTGCTTTAGCATGGGAAAGCACAGGTTATAGATGTTATTAATTTGGATATAATGGAAGAACAGGCCAAGGGTAAGCAGCTGCAAGCCAACTTTTAAATGTAAATTATAGCATGCTACATGATCTTCATGGTATAAATCTCATAGCACTTAATAGGATTGGGACACTAAAATATTGTGCAGAACACAATCCGTGTTGGGTAGTCTCATTTCCCATTGATCTGGATGTAAATATCTTCCTGACTGGAGTTGATTCCCCAGAACCTCAGGTTAATGAGGAAAAAATTACCAGAGAACCACAGTCCTTAGTGCTGCTGTTTAATTCTTTTGGAGCATACTAAGTTGGTAGGGTACAAGGTCCAAACTGGACATGCATCTGTCCTGGGGTTATAAGTAACAGGGTTTTCTAGGAAGCCTTGCCTTTCAGAAGGGAATAAACCTTCAGGGTCTCTTTCCTCATGTACAGAATCATATCCTTACCTTTTGGACATAATTTAGGAATATTTCTTTTCTGACCAGTATGAATACTTAAATTACAAACTATTATTTATCCACAAAAGGAGTTATACAAATAGATTTTGAAATTTAATTAATGTTGACATTTTTTAACTAAATACAGTTACTGTCGTATATGGTACACTTTCCAGCGTGTTTCTAGCTAGCATATTACATCATAGGCTGATGACCTTACCTTAGCTGTCTAGAAAGGGGGAACAAAATTAAAAAGGGAAATGAGGTTCCACAGGAAGTGCAGCTAGGAAAAAATAGACTTATTAAACTGCACATATGCAACATCTCAGTTTCAGCCGGCTCCCGGTGTGGCGGGTTCCACTGCTGGTACACAATGGGTCTCACTGATGGCCAGTTGGAGCAGCTACTTGGGGGATGAGGCACTACCCAGTCAGAGGGAGTGAGGCAGACCCTAATAAAGAAATCTGTAAGGCAAGCAGATGTTTGTCAACCACTTTTTTTTTAGCACTTGGTGTGCTTAAGAAAATGAAAGAGATTTGATGCTTTTCCCATTATTTTGTTCTTAACGTATTAAGTAGCTCTTCCAGCAGCCAGCTTCATGTGCCTGTGGTACCCAGGACAACACTGACGATAATGGCAATAATACTTATCACTTAAATGACATTTTACAAATTCAAAGTGTTGTGCAACAAACATTAATTAGTTCTCACAAGAGTCTTGCTGTGAAGTAGGTAAGTGTTGTTATTCTCCGATTACACATGGGGAATCTAAAGCAAAGAGGTAAATCATTCAAGGAGTCAGTAGTACTTGGGCAAGAACTGAAGCTGGGGAGTTTCTGCTTCCCATCTTGTTTTGTAGAGTGCACTGCTTGCACCATAGCTAGCTAAAATTGTGCTTCTAGATTCATAAAAAATAATTAGCACATCAGTTCTACCGTGGTTGCACCTTCAGGTTGAGCTTACAGGGCTGTCTCTCACAGTGATTCACAGAAAAGCTATTCATTTGCCCCAGTCACAAAACCCAAAGTTTTACTATAAAACGTATTTTGGTATTTTTCTACTGTGCACGTGCCCAGAGGCATGGTAGGCAGAAGAACGCATAGAGAAACCTGACATGCTAGTGTGATGGAAGTATACACGTATAGATGAACACAGGTCAAAATGGACTTTTTTTGTATAGATATGTTATAGCAGAACTTCAGAGCGATATACCAGCGATGTCTGCATATAGCAATGGAAAGGAGAGTAAAGTGCAGGGGTCTTTCCTACTTGTCCTTCTAGATTTTCATGCAGATGCTTCTAGAGACCTGTTTTGATCACTATATGCAACCTGATCGCTGCATGTGTACCAAATGGAGTATTGGAATACACTACCACTCAACAGTCCCTCGCCTTCCTAACTTCTTAGCTTGTAAGCTTCTTGGAGAAGTCACTATGACGTTTTCTCAAAAGAAGTTAGCATGCCAGGAGAATGACGGCGACCAGGGCCCCCGAGTACTGTAACAGCTATGCCTGTATTCTGGTAACAGCAAGAAGCCAGAGAGCGCCTGGACTCCGGTGTGCAGTAGGCTCTGTATCCATTTATATAATGAGTTCCCCGCCATGGAAATTTTGCAGTCTGTAATATAATCATGTTTAATAAGCCGTTTCTAACTGTCTTTCATTGCTGTTGTATCTTAAAATAGTTTTTATTGATCAGCAGTATGCCCTGATGTAGTATCTGAATCTTCTTGGGTGCAGTAAATGCCCCTTCTGTCTTTCAATGACCCTGTAGATCAAATATTAGCAGCTCAAGTTCTGTGTTTTCTGCAGAAAAACATATTTCTGAGCAGGATATTTTGCATGTCTGAAATCCAGAGTCAGATAGAGAAATAGAGTTGTGATCATGCAGAAAAGCACCCTTTTCTGACCTGGCAGAGCAGGGCTACTAACCCTGCTGTCTCATGGTCAGCTGCACGAGCTGCGCACTGCTAAATTCAAATGTCTTCACAATTAATACTGAAAGATGCTGTCTCCAATTTAGGAAATGAGAGGAAAAAGTCAAAGGCTTTCCCTGCAGCACAAGGACTGATGTGTCTGGTTTGCAGCTGCACTGTACCTCTCAAGCAATGGTACCTACAATGAGTACCTCTCAGGAAGTGCTTTCCTCATCCAACGCTCTCTTGCTTTGCCATGTCAAATCTTGGCTACACTCATTTGCACGATTGGGTTTGGATGTGCACCTACACTTCTACAGTGACAATCTCCAAGTCACCAAATCACTTTTCCAAAACACTGGCTGTGTCTGCATTTGAGAGATCCTGGGTCAGATCAGTGGAGCTAAACAGACCTACACTGCCTTAAGCGTCCCTCTAGCTCTCCCAGGTCCCGTGCAGCTACTTTAAGTGTTATTTTTCATTTTTCTGTCATTTGCAGATGTTTTTAAATTTTGATACCTTGAAAAAATATGGTAAATTAATTCTCTTTGAATTCCCTACTTTTTTCATTTTCCATCCATTCTCAGTTAAGTTTCTGCAAAGCCAGAAGAGGAAACTCAAACTTTGGACAGATTTCTTGAATATAATGGCTATTTGAAACAAATCTGGGGACAAGGTAATGGATTAAAGCCATGTGTGTGTCTATGTGTGTGTATATGAGATATAGAGATATATATGTGAACAGTAGGAGTTTTCCCACTGCACTAAGATATCTATAAGGTAAGGTGTATTTCATGCATAAACAGCTTCTCCTTTTCATTGCATACCGTGATTGCGGACATATTTGTCTGTATTTGTATGACTAGCCAAAGGATCATCCGTAAACATTATTAAATTCAAAAAGCTCTGAAGAAGAGTCACTCGTGTGTGTGTGAAGTGAATAATTGCAACATGCCATATTGTTTTGCAGTTGTTGGACTCACAGTATTGTAATTACAAAGGTGCCTGTGCAGTCCACACTGTTGTTTGATTAAGGCGAGGGAGGAAGCTCAACACAAGCGAAATATCATAATAAAACCTAAGCAGAATCTCTGTTCTGACTCTACTTCAGTGAATCTAGATACTGCAACACACATGACAAATAAAAATCATGTAATGTTTGGAGAACTCTATAACCTCAAATCATTACTCACAATTTATTTGCTTTTCTTACTGTAAATCAAATCTTTAATATTTGGATATATTTATGGCATTTAATTTCCTTTTCTTTTTTCAGTGGGACTATAGGAAAAAAGTGAACAATTTTGGTGCTTTGCCGTCACCTTTCTCTTCATTTTAGCGTGTGCTGTAGCACGTGCAAATGTGTGGAGGTGTAGAAAGAAAATAATTTTATGTAATTATTAATCTTTCTTCCACCCAACTTTTCCTTTTTCTTTTCCTGTTTCACTTACGTTCACACATCTTCATCCTCTTCTCCCATCCTCTCTTCCTGTCTGTGTCCCTATTATTCTCTTCATTTAAATTTCTGCTGCTTGTTCTTTTTTTTTACCTCTTTTTTTCTTCCTCTTTCACAGTCCTATATTCCTAGAGGTGAAAGACTGACACACTAAACCAATGTGCCATTTCATTCCTTGATTTTTATGAATCTCTTAATTTTGTGTTCTGAGTGCAGGTGCTGTTTTCTGATGAGGTGAGGAATTGGTACAGGAAAATATAGTTAGCAGTGATTAATATCCAGTGAAAAATAAAACGGGAGAGAGTTGAAAAATGCAAATAATGAGCGGGATCACAAAACCAGGGAATGAAGTGGTCCATTGATTTTTAGTGTGTTGCCCTTTTGTTTTCAGAAATTCAGGTTTTAAATCCCAGTTCAAGTTGCAGGTAAAAGTGGATTTGAGCTTATCCTGTTCCCATTAGTCCCTATGTTATGGCCATGCCACAGTCAGGTGTGGGTGATGGTTTTTGTTCGTGAGATCTCAAGAAACAGAATAACATGGCAGTTAGAGGCTGGGATGTATAGATGTGTCTTCTGCCACATCCCGTGAAATCTTAGCTCGCTGAATTGCATGGGACGTTTTACTGGATTTCCCTCATCTGTCTTGCGACTTTAGTTCCCAACTTTCATGGGCCCTACATTTCCCTCCCAATATTTGACAATATTTAAATAAAATTGGTTACATTCTGCTCTTCTATGAAGGAAAATTCTGTCAGTTAAAATAAATGCAAGGATACACAGCAATGAGAATTACTGAGAAGTCCATAGGATGTTTATCTGTAGTACATGTGAGGCAGTCACCGTTTCACGGAATGTTAATCATTCGTAACATTTCTTGTGCAGACCTTGAAAGACAGTAGCAAACCAGATCAGTCTAGCTCCTGAATTTCTTCAGTCATTTCAAAATAGGAACAAGACAGTAAAACAGTAAGTGGAGAAAACATAGTAGTAATAACCGACCCCCTGTTACTCACCCTGCTATCCCGGTCATCTCGGTTAGAATTTAAACTGAATTTTGGAGAGGTAGTGTAAGGCTACAACTCATCATGAAAGAATAGCAGTGTTTCCAAAGACAAGAAAGCTGCAGATTAACTGCATTGCTTGCTTTTGTTGCATTGAGAAGTTTCAAAAAAATCCCCTTTTCTTGGCTCTACAGTGTCACACTTTAAAATATTCAGGTTGGTTTTGTTGTTCGTTACATAAAAAATTAATGCTCTTGAAAGTATTACCATGTTTATTTTAAAGAAACTATTTTCTAGGTTTTAATTAAAAGTTATAATTCACCATCTTTTGACCAAGTTATCTTAAATCTTAATCTTATTGGTAATGGGTATTGGGCCATATTCAGAGAGAAATACAATCCTTACTTAATGCAAACAGTAAAAATATCAGCATTTCCAGAGATATGGTTCAGTTCAATTCATGTGCTGTACTAACTCTGCCTTTTAATTAGAAATATTCTCCTACTTATGCAAGAATACTGGGGAAAAAAGGGCATTGTCTTCCTCATTACGTATTCCATGCAAATCACAAATGGACAAAACCAGGCATAATATGATGACTGTTTTGTTATTAAAGCACTTTAATAAGGTTAATGCGTCCATGTGAATAGTTTTCAAAATAAGTTTCTGTAGTTTTGAAGGTATGCTCTGGTCTAGTATAGTAATAAAGAATTTCCCTGTGGGGAAATAGTCAACCTTTTAATTTTGGCATGCAGAGTTCTCCTTTATTTTCCATTTATAAAAAGCCAACAGAATGTACAGTTCAAGACGCTTTATAAAAGTAATTCTCCTCACATTCTGCTTAAAAGATGTCTTATTGTGCTGTATCCGAGGAAAAACTGAAAAAGTACTGACTTGATATGCAAAACAATGAGTGAAAAGTCAAAATAAAATACAGACCGTAAAGGACAATTTATGCTTTGTTAAAACGTAGACCTGAGCAATTTTTTTTCCACTATGACTTTTCATAAAGGAGATCTGAAGCTGCACTGCAAGTAGTAAGATATCTAGAAGAAAAGAAAGCAAACCTTACTGACTGCATGCAAAACTGCAGTAAGTAGGACCTTATCTATATGCATTACTTTGATTTCAAATTATTTTTAGCATGGCTTTTATTGTACTCATTGTTACATACATAAATCTTTAAAGTAATACGTTTTGTAAGAAATGGTCATAAAAATTTACAGCCAGTAACTTTTCCCCTGTCCCTTACAATGATATTCTACTAAAACCATTAAATGGTTCTCATTAATGCCCTTTAAATGATTGTGTAATGACCCACAATCGCTTGTAAGTGAACAACCATTAAAGAATTACCAGTTCTTAGCATGCTTTTAAGTACAGTTTAAATACATGGGAGGTAACGTATAATATATTAGAAAAAGTATTAAATTTGAAATTGTAAAAACACGATTGTTACAAAAGAAGGCGTAGGCGGGAAGCCTCCCCTGCGCTGACCATAGCCCTCGGAGAACATGGAGCAATAATAGCATTGCTTGTTGCACGTAGCAGTTTTTGCAGGTATGCATCTGTATTTGTTTGTTTTCTAGAATCACTTGGGTTTATGAGCCTGATATTGAAATGATCCATAAGGAGTAAAATGACAACGAAAGGATGATTTCCATATAAATATGCTGAAATCAAAATCCTAGGCATACCTGCTAATGACTGTTATTGGGAAGCGTGACCCACCTGGTGCTTTCAAAGGGCAGCTTTGCTCTGAGCCCAAAGACAAAAACAGAAGAAGCCATTTCAGTGTTTTTGAAATAGGAGAAAGGGACATCCACGTGAACAGCTGACCTTGAAAAATCTCAGGAATGTTCATATCTGGCTGCGAAGAAATGTAAGTGATTGAAAAGACGTTTTTAATAAAGAGCATTAATTTAATGGGGAGTCACAGGCGATTTGCAAGATCTTGCCATCGCAATTGCAGTGTGACCCGTTGCCGGGATCCCGGCTGGGGCGCTTCCCGGTGCCAGGCTGAGGGAGCTGCCGTGGCAGCTCTGGGGGTTGAAAGGGGCATTTTGAAAATGTGCCATTCTCTGTAATCACAGTGCATGCCAGAAACTAAATTGCCTTTCACGTTTTGTAAATGGCCATTTAGGTTTATAGACATGTGTAGAAAGTCCACACCCAACGTATGTAGTCATTTCAAGGTCTGGCCTTGCTGGTTGGATGGAAAGCGGTATTTGGCAATCTTTTGCAGCTGTCCCATCCACCAAGCTTGCTTTCTGAACTCCAGTTCTTGTACTGCGGAGGCAGGACACATGGAAATACACCTAACGATACTAATACGTTTTTTTCCTTGCTAATTTGATTCTATTATGCCTACAATAACGATACTCTTTGTTCAGCCTCGTAACCTTAAAATTGTATCTGAGGAAAATGAATTTCTGCTTCTCCAAAGCAAGATTATTAGGAAGTGAAACCCTCATTACCCGATGTTTCAGTAGTTTTAGATCCTTTGTAAACCAGCCTTTGTCTGAAAGGCTCTGCACAGGTAGCTTTTGTAACCCGAGTCTTCGCTTCTGGGCAAATGGGCAAATTTTACCTGAATTCTCAAGGCTTCAGGGTTGCGGTGAAGAGAGTCATACAACACTGGGAAGTAAGCAGGTCTGTCTTTTTTTTAGCTGAAAGTTAAATCTTTTGACTTTGTTCTTCGTTAACAGCCTGGCTAGCCTGTTGTGGGCTTCAAGTGCAATTGATTTAATTCCAGATCGATTGGTCCAACAGGGATTTGAATCTAGAGCTCCAACAGCCTGGTGTCCATACCACCTGGATACAGGGTTTTTTCAAGGAGTGCTCTCTCCCTTTCAGTCCTTGAGAGAAACTCGCTGAAACCAGCGTGTGTAATATTTCAGTTCCGTGAAATCTCATCTAATCAAAATGTTCTAGCTGGTTATGCCCACTGCTGAGAGTATCTGACCACTAGTTTCCAAGGCAGCAGGCGGCCTAAGATCACATTAGACTTCACAGAATGCTTGAATACACACATTTCAGTAGCAGCAACAAATGCTTTCTGTCATGTTACGTTTGCTAAGAACTGGATCCCGTCTTCTCCTTACTGCTGTAATCTACATATTTGTCATCTCCTCATGTGCGTAACCGTACCAGATATAGTTGCCATACCAGAAAGATAAAAACATGCCTTCTTAACATGAGACCAACAGAGTTTTATAATGTTGGTTTTAAGCATACTTTTTTGTGCGTGGTTTTTTTTTTTTTAAACTTTCTAAACTGAATTACACTCACTGGTCCTTATCTGCATCCTCATCCTAACAGATTGCAATCCAGGTATAGTGCAGCCATATATTTAACCCATCTGTCAGTACAGCTGACTTGGATATTTTTAGAACATCAATCACCATGGTAGCTAGGTCTAATATCTTGTCTGTGCATCCTGCACCAGAGCAGCTAAATTGTATACTATGGAATAGGTCTCGGGTAAGATACTGAGATGAAGATACCTCAGAAAGTCTTCAGAGAAAAAATTCTGTGCCACAAACTTCCGGTCAGGGCCCAGGCTGGACCACAAAGCAGTCTAGAATGAAGAATATGCCAGTAAACCTGTAAATTCCTATGCTTGCATGGGCAAGCATACAAGGGTCTGGAAAGATATCCAGGCTCTCCAGCCTTGGGTAACGAGCGATTCACCCATTACTCCTGAGGGCTCCAACCATGGGGAGGGAATTTTTAAAATAGCCAAGAGAGGATAAAATATGCTTAAAATATGCCATGGGAAAGAAGATACATGGAGGATGCTGCTTCTGAAACAAGAGAAGAGGGGTTTGATGGGGAAGGGGTAGAGAAGCCGACAATACCGCAAAGCGCCATGCCACCTCAGGCTTTCTGTCAAAATGCTTCACCTGGCAAGTCGTGCATGCTAGCACAGGAACAGAAAATGATTAGTGTACAGTAAAGATGTTCTTGTGGAGTGGCGTTTTCTGAGCACTTTGCAGCAGGGGAAATCACAAAGGCACTGGGCAACAGAGACGTTCATATCCGAGCCAAGACAGCAAGAGAGAGTTCTCAGACTTTCGGTTCGGGGCACTCTGCATTTGCCCTCCCATCCTTCCTCAAGTAATGAATTAATCAGGAGTGCTGCGTAGATTGCTTACTCTTTAAATATATACATTTCTCATTGTTAGCTACACAGTGCTACAAAAATGGGTAGTCAGCTTTGGTCCTCTTTTGCAGAGGTATTTAGATGCCTGAAGATAACCATTCCGGAGGGGTTTTCTGGAGTAATTAAATATATTAGGCGTAAGAGCATAAACACAGATGAAAAATCTATCTTGCTAAGGTGCGCGATACTTTGGTCAATCTAGCACTTTAATTATGTCTAAACAGCATAACGCGTTGCTGTGCAGGGATATCTGAACTCGTTCTGAGTGAACTAGCCTTGCTTCCAGAAGGAACGCTTAGCCTAAGATGCGTTGTGTTGTGGTACTGTGACTAGGCTATACTTGGCACTCAGGGTAGCTTTTGCAGAGCTAGCTCTCAAATATCTCTGCATGGCACTCCATAGAGTTATGTAGATGCACCTCTGCAGCTATTTTAAAGTAATGGCACTCAGTGTTTCTGATGCAACATATTCTTCATATTGCAAAGAAGAAAACGGAAGGTTAAAAAAAAAAAAAGCTTTGCTTTTAGTCTGGATATCTGGATTTGGTGGGAATACTGATGCTCTAAAATATATATTTTTTTTTTTATTAGACCACAGTGAATTGGTACCCGAAGGAAGAAAATTTTATTTGTTTAAGTGTGTCTGTGATGAACACAGTTCTAGTATTTCAAAAGTCTATGTACTGCATACTGAAAATAGGCTTTTTGCCAAATGGGAATTGAAACACATATATGTATAACACTATTTGCCTTAGAAGAAATTAATTTTCAGCCAGAAGCAGATAGGATTATTTAATATTTATCTTTAGCTGCAGGAAGATGAATCTATTATTTTATACATTTATTTTGTTATTTTATATGTGGTATTCGTCCAGATTTTCCTATAGGAGGTGCTGATGTACTCTTGTCTATACTACGTCAAGGTTAAAGGGTCTCCAGTTGTTCAACTTCTACAGCTAGTGCTGCCTGGTGATCACCAGCAGAGACCATAATTTTCCTCGTAATCAGGAGAAGTATGCCGACGTTTATCACAAGGGTGTGCACGTGCATGTATCTGAGAACTGCAAGGAGAATTGGCAAGTGATTCTTTTCCCCACTTGCTTTCAAAGTTAATAATATTGGGAAGTTTAAAACATCTACAGCATTAAAATTAAGCAAAGAAAATGGAACAATGTTGTATGTCAAAGTTGACTGATTTAGTACCGGTGAGAAAATGGACTGGAGTGTATAAAGTTGCAGTATCACAAAGTACGATGTAGATGGGGACTGTTAAATATCAATGGAGCATCACCCTGCACTGTCAGCAAACTTCAGTATGACCATAGTGAGAGACGCTAAAATGTCATTTCATGGACCACATTATGTGCTGCTTACAATGAATATTTCATCCATGGTTTATTACGTTTTTGATAAATTGTAACTTCCTGGACAAAAATTTGGTTAGCTTATCTCTAGTGTCATTTAAAGATCTTTAGAGAACTGATTTTGCCCCAAAGAATCATTTAGCGGGAGCCTGTAGCCATGTGGTACTAATTTAAATGACTGTAGCAATGGCAAGTCTCCTTCCTGAAATTAATAAATGCAATTTATAAGGAATGTTAAGTAACAACTAACAACTTAATGCTTTGTGAGTTTCGGCCAAACTGATCAAATAATTAAAGTAAATTTGTCAAGTTGGGGAAGAAGCTTCACCAAAGGAAGGGAGCAACACTTTGGAAATCGCATACGTTCATTCAGACACATAGCTTGGATAAATTTCACACAAACGGTTTAGCTGTGCTAACAAGAGAATTTCAGAGTTGATTCTAAACCTGCCTTGTCCCACTAACATAAAAGATGTTTTGAAGTAGCTGAGGGTATTTAAACTGTAGTACCAGAATAAAGCCGCTTCCCAGAGAAGTTGATAGTGCCAGAAGCGTGCTCTGGCCTGGGAATGATGTCAGCAAACGCGTTTTCTGGAGGAACCGCATTGCTAGAAAACATAAAGGGAACTTGCGAAGCATTTATGCTAGGGATGAATTCTGAATTGCCGAGAGGAAGGCATGTAGGAGACTCTTGAATTTAGCAGGGCGAGGCTTACCTAGAGAGAAGGAAGGTGTAATGCTTTAAATTGGGCATAACCTGGTTCGGCGCAGCACGGTGGGGCGGTGGTGGAGGGACTTCTGTGATCTCAGAGTTCGTGCTCCGTTCTCAAGATCATGTGATTTGGAAGACAATTTTCATTTTTCTTAAACCCCGAGGATTAACTTCATCATCCAGCTTTTGTATGTTCATCCAGCACAAAAGCTTTTAGTTTTCGCCCTGGCTCCCAGTGTGACTCCCGGTTTGTCTGCCTCCGTTCTCCACCCAGGGCTTTCCATACAGCATGAACGGCAGCGTAATGAGCGGCAATGACTGAAGTTTTGAAGAATAATGTGGGGGTTTTTTTGGAGATTTTACAGATCTCTGTTCAGGAAGTTGCAGAAAACTATATTCTATTATGAATATTACCTTCATTTCCTGCTGGATTCCACGGGGCTGAGTCCTGTGCATTGGGGAATTCTGGTTTTCAGTTGTCTGAGCCATAGCCTGAAAGTTATCTCGAGTCGCCGTTGTTTTTCCAAGGGAAAACAGGATGCTGTTTCCTGTTAGGCTGTGCCTGCTCCAAGGCGAGTTGCAAAAAGGAATTGCTTCTCCAGTTTGTCTTGCATAGTTCTGGTGACTCAGACGCAAAACCCGATAGCCGAGCTACGAAGCCGGCTGGTGCCTTTGCCTTTCGGTGTGTTAAATTTGGGCAGGTGGAGTTGAGTAAGAAGTGCCAAACTGCCAGTGCTATGTTAGGATTAGTAACGTGCATCACATTTGAATGTGCTCAACATATATGGGTCATGCTTTCCATGCCACGTTGAGAAGGTAATAAAGCAAGTGAGAAGGAAAAGCAGAAAACTTGTGAGTCAGAGGCTTGTTTCCTCAGATTTTTTTTTTTTTACCACCAGACCCGTTTTTCAGTCCTACAAATGGAATATAAGGAGAGTCGGAAATACCAGTGAAAACCCATCAAATATTTAAGGTTGTGGGATTTAATAATAGAAATCTTCAGCATGACTCACAGGGCCACATAGTGTGTGCTGTTATCCATTCAAAATAAAACTAATAATTGTGGCTCTGGTAATGCTTTGAAATACTCAGCTCTGTGACAATTTACACATTTTGCTATTACTGAGATGTTTAAAGGTTTTTAAAACCAAAAAGAACTAGATACTGAATTCAGATATCTTTCCAAAAATCTTTCCTGCAATTAAATGATTTGTTATGTGACTTTCATAGACCAATATTATGTTATCAATTAAAGAGAGAGTGCATTTCATGCTACAGACTTAAACCCCAAAACTCTTCACTTTATGGTAAACCTGAGTAGCCAAAATATAAATGATAATCACATATTGGATGTTTATATAAATAATCATCAAATATTGGCTATTTCTTATTTATGTTTTAAAGAAATTTTACTGGAAGTTCGTGACATTCACTAAAAATATAGAAATTCAGGTAAAATTTTTACAAAATGGCAAATCCATACATGATCATTTGTCTTAAACTATATATTAAGAAATGAGGATGGGATTAGTAGATTTTTCTGGATTTTTTTGAGATGTTTCAAGAGGTATCTAGGGTCTCTCTGATGGTCTCTGATTTCTAACTCTTCAGTATAACAGACCGAGTGAAGGAAAGAAAGTCTTTTTGCAGGATGCTGCTACTTGTCTCTAAGCCTGGCTGATTCATCTATGTGATTTCACAGCTCTTTGGCTATTTCAAACTTGAAATAATCTTCCCATCACGGTATAAGTGACACTGATCAGGGCCTTAAAAATAGTTAAGTAGAGTTGCTACTTAACGGTGTCATTCTGGTGAAACATAAACCCTGAGAGAGAGAGAGAGAGAGGTGTCATTTGAACAGACTTTTTGAGGAAGGGAGAGATCCTTTCTAAATAGGATAATGAAAAAAAAATCCTAAAAAAAAAAGTAAAAGTAAAGAAAAGGCAAGGAAAAAATAGAGGAAGGAAGAGAAACTGTTCAGTTCACATCTTACTGCAAAATCAGAGTCTATGTATTTTGCGCATGGTTATAGAAATAATTTTTGGTGTGCTAGTGAAATGAATGAATTCCACCTGATTGACGTACAACATTTTTCCTTTTTAATAGTGCAATGGAAAGACAACAAAAAACATACTTTAGAACAACTGAAATGGTTTGTCCTACCCAAAATAAAATGATGGATTTAATTCTCAGTGTATTCCTTTTCTTATGGTTTAACTTGAACATATACGGAAATAAAATTGGAATATTTCATTATAAACACACACAAATAAAATATCTAGACCTTTTTCAAATAAAAAACCAACAAACCTCCAACCAAAAGTTCAGGAAAATTATGAATGATTGAAATCAAATTCAGAGCAGTTCAGGTTGTGATAGAATTTTTTTTTTTTACACCTTTGATAGCCTTATTGTAAAAATCACTGCGTTCAACATGTTTGCATGGTATTAGTAATTTCCAGGGAAACAGTTGGAAATACTGTATCAATTCTTTTTCTGAGCCTTTCTCCTTTGTCTGCTTCCATACAATTTCACTGGTGGCTCTCAACTCGGGATGCTAATCCTGCTGCAAGGTCTTAGCCAATATGAACTGCATAGTTCACTTATGTGGCAGTGACGTGGAGCTGCTGTATAAAGAGTTCCATGGCTGTAACAATTAGGAAAGCCTCCTGCCAAAAAGTACTTAAAATCCCTGTGTTCAGACCTTTCATATAGAGGTCGATCAGACTGTGGCTTGAACAACTGCAAACTGAAACGCTCTGCATGGGGTTACTTCCAGTTCAGCTTAAAGCACATTCGCACATGCAACGTCTCATGTGCTCAAGTGAGCTTTTGTGGTTAACAGAGGTTTAAAATTGCGGAGTCAGACATCAAGCTCTGTAGTCGATAAGTAATATTATAGACTTTTCCAAGTTTGAGCACTTCACAGCATTGATACGTGCCTTGGAAAACTCTTCTTGCAGTTGCTCCAGGACGGTGCCGAAGGAACTCCCGCATTTGTGAATGCTCCCCGCTGTCTAAGCGGTCTGTCTTCAGTTTCTGCTCAGCTCAGTGTGTGCTGCTCACATCAAATGGCATTCCCAACCAGACTGTAGCTCATTATCTTCACCTCCCCTGGTATTAAACTTTGCAATGAGGTGGTAATCAATTTGACCTTAAAAGCTCCATGACTTTTCTGACCCTGCTTCAGGATGTGTTTTTCAGGAAGCTCTGGATTGTCATGGCACAGGCAGGTTGGGATCTAGAACTAAAAGAAGGACTGAGCTAAATAAAATCCTAAATTAAACATTGGTTATGAGGAATTAGCATGCCCCTCAAAAATGTACTTTCCTCTGAAAGCAACTTCTTCAGTCTGCATTACACTCTGCTTCCTACTTTTCTGCATGATGGACCTAATTTTTCATCGCTCTGAATCCATCCTGTGATGAGTACAAGTACCTCATCTAACTATGCAATCTGATATTGAGGAGGAGTTTGTTTGTAAAAGATGTATTTCTGAGTTATTTGACCACAAGGGATATAGGAGATTAAAGAAGAACTTGAGGAATCCTTGTTTTTAATGCCAATGTGAGTGTCTTGTTGCTAAATGGCTGTGAGTTGTGTCCTGATAAGGCTTTGTTTCCACGTGAAATGCTATCAGTGGCAAAGGTAATACAGGCTGATTTGATAACTATCACTAATGAGGTTTCATTGCTGTATTTATTAAAGTTTATACTAAAATAGCGCACAGTAAGTTTCGTGGTCAGGATGCTCGTGGATGAAATGTTCCACAAACAGCAGTGTGCACAACACCGTTAACTTACAACAGCATTAATTGTGTTTTAATTTGTGAAATCTTGAAGTCATGATTTCTTGTGTTCCCCACCCCAATGCTCAGACTCTTTTACAGGGTGATGAAACACACAATTTTGCTTTTACTTGCCATTCTTCAAGACGTTTGCAATCTGTTAATTCCTTTAAAAGGGTGTGGTTTTCCTGCCCCCATTTCAGTTTGACCAGCGTTAAGGACAAAGAGCCCCGAGGAATGTGAGAGGGAAAAGCGTTAAGACAATTTTAGCTGGGGAGGTAACAGGCAACAGAATTAATTCCTAAGGTTTCATTGGATATACTTTAAAAAAAATGTATGGAGTAACCTCGCTTGCCCCAAGAAGCCTAAAGAGCTTGAAACACGTTTTTGTGGAAGTAGTGAGCAGTTTGACAGGCGGTCAGGCTTATGACCGAGTCAAAGGTATCCATCTTGTCTGTTGTGATGTGTTTTGGGTTTTGTTTTTCCTGTGGACAAAAGTAAGAGGGTTGTTCGAATATGTCCGGGGGACGACTGAGACTCTTCCGTTCTTTGGGATTTACCTAGCACAGCATAACTTCAGTGATTCCACCTAGCACAGCATAACTTTTACAATAGAGACTTTAGGGATCCCACAGTACAGCTTGATTCCCTGCAATTGGCAAAGGATGTCTGCCATAAAATGTAGTCGGTGATGTCCCTTTGCTAAACTGAAATGAAATTATTTTTTTTCCTGTGGAAAATGGAAAACTTCAACTTCTGCACTTCACAAATTGTCACCCTTTCTATACATTGGTGTTTGAGTTATGGCCTTGCAAGCAGGAAAATGCCTCTGTCTCGCCAAGTATGCGTTAAATTAGTGTATGAATATGGAGACTTCGTTACTTAATTGATCCGCAGGACTGTCAGATGCGAGATGAATGCTTAAAGTGTAGGTAGGGACGAGAAGGATTTTTTTTTCAAGATAATAGAGTAAAAATGAAGATGTCTCAAAAGCACCGGTGTTCAGTGGCTTCGTAGCGTCCCACAGCCTGAACGCGCTCCTCCTGAGAGCTCCCCAGGGCTCAAAGACATCCTTCAATTATGCAGGGCCAAACCCAAATACCTGGGTTTGCCCTTGATATTGTAAAGCAGCGACATTTGTTCCACCTAATTTGAACTAAGGTCTGGCAAAGCCGGTTTAGCTTTCTCTAGTCTTGTATTTAACTTAGAAACCTTATTCTACTTAAGCGATAGTAATTGTTCTGGTATTTTCCTCCTCAGTAATACAGCTTCCTGCATGAGCGTGATGAAATGAGTATGTGCTGAGGCTTCTTTTGCGTGATATTTGGATGGCTATGTGGGCAGTTACCCAACACCTGGAAAGCTGAAACCGCATCGAGATTTCGAGGCGCTTGATTTCTAGCATTGCAGCCTGGCTGCGGAGAACCCAACCTGGGCTGAGGAAAAGCAAAGCCACCATTGCAAGAAGTGCATATTATTGTATAAAATTTACTGCAAAGAGGAGTGATATGAATAGGAAACGTATACAGTAGCTTGCTGCATGCTAGCAGGTCTCTTCTGGGCTCCTAAATGTTAACTGGATAGTAATGTAAGTTATTACACTCATTAAATTAGGCCACAAACAAGTCAACAATGATTCAGCAAAATGGTTTTGTTTGTATAGTGCGAGGAAGTCTGATAGATATCCAGTCAAACATTTATGGCTAAATGGATGAAGATTTTAACATTACAGCCTAATAAAAACCCCATACTGTGTGATTAAATAAGAGGGAAAGCAGTAAAAAAGAGAAAGCGTAATGATGGTAACATGTAGGTCAGTTACAATTTAATTGTCATTGCACTTCATTGCTAACATATCAATTCTCTGCTGCTTAGCTGAGCAGAAAACAACAACTTAACATGTACCGTGGGCCCATGCCTACTCGGCAAACCCCCACTTCCATCACCTGCTTTCGACTACTTCCCTAACAGCCGCGTGAAGTCTTCCCGCTTTAATAGGATAATCTTGCTGGAAGCTCCCGCTGATTGTGTCCTCCCTGCGCTCAATGCATCACTGATCAGTAAATTTACTTCACACTCTACATAGATGCTAAAATTAGGTTGTTTGCATTACAACTTTCAATACTCCTGCAACAAGAAACACCTGCTTGCAGATTTATATTGTTTTATTTAATGGTTTAAAATAAAGATAGCTTTACAGTGGCAATACCCTGATGTACTATGCTGGAAGAGCACAACGGCTGATCATTTTTCTTACTTATCCAATTTATACTATATCTCCTTGCCATATAAGGTATAGCTTCATTAACATTAATTGCAGCTTTAGAAACTCCATGGAAGTATTTATTCCTGCCAACTTTTTTCCGCCATTTTATATTTTCAGTGGTACTGAGGAAAACTGCCAGGGGGAAAAGAAATCTCTGTTATGTTTTGAGGGTTTTTTGGTTTTGTTTTTTAAAATCTGGGTAATTCAGCGAGATCTCAAAGGGCCGTTGGCTTTGGCGCCTTTTTAAAACATTATCTCTAAAGAATTGTCTGTCTAGCACACTTATGCTGAGCTATAGTAAAGACTTAACAGAGTATATAACCAAACTATTAATTCAGGTGCCTAAGGTGACATTTTTTTATCCAGCTCTGCAGAACTGATTTTGTACAGAGTAGAACACAGTTCCCACTTGGATGGGGGTGGGAGAAGAAAAAGTGGGGGGAGCAGCCTGGCAACACCCAGGGAACTTCAGGAGAGAGGCTGGAAAAAATACCTATTCCTGCAAATCTGTTGTAGAGATAATGATTCAAAAGCATCGGATCCAAATACTGGGAATATTGTTGACTCTTTTTCTTCCTCTCAAAGTTAGGGGGGAGCTTCTGTGATAAACACGGACAGACGGATCCAGCAAAGCTAGCCAGTGCTTTTGGGGCAGTGTAAAAGCTTGCCAGAAATGATGGCTTTGTGTTAGAACAAGGGAATTTGGTGCATGTCGGAGATGGTGCAAGGAAATGCATATACCTTTGAACGAGAAACGTGACTCACTTTTTGCAGTCGCTGACCTGCGTGCTTAGATGTTTCACTGTGTACCTGTTTTCTGACTTTCCAAATAGACACTGCAATTTTGTGTGGGCTGATATGTCCCCGGGGAGAGGTATCACTGAGCTTCTCCCACTCTCAGGGCAATGGTACTCAGCCCTCTGGCTGGTGGTGGTAGGGCGAAGCCTTGCGGCTACCGTACAGTGAGCTCATCCCCTAAAATCTTCAAGATCCATCTGGTTCTCTATGAACTAGCGGTTGAAAAACCAGTGTGAAAAACTGAGACCTGAAAACTAAGGGCATATTAACTTGATGCCAGCATAGGGAACATGTACATTTCTGTGCTGTAACAGCTAATTAAGTTGAAAAATCATTTTCCCTTCTGCTGTTTTGTGTATTAAACTTCAGCAGCTCAATATGCTTCACGTAATTGTGGGTCTTGTGAAGTGTGATGGCTTCCACCCTGTTTCAGACCCACCAGCCTCCCAGCCAGAAGATCAGACACTTCTATTTTTTTATTTTTATTTATTTTGAGAAAAATCGGATGAATCCTTGCTAGCCTTTCTTGCTCTAAAGGAAATGGAAACCCACCTTTGTGGATGATGCTAGGGCCAAATGCTGAGATGGAGAATGAAAGAGTGGGGGAAACTTATGGTCCCATATGTTCCTGCTGCTTAATGAGGACCAGGGAGCGATGAGCTCCTCATACGCCTCCAGAACAAGACCAGCAGGAAGGGATTTTTCCAGACCTGTTGCCACTTTTGTGCATGCCTTGCACAAGAAACTCCTATGGAAACAAGGCTCCTATGGACTTCTGGTCTTTCTCACTTGTCCTTACTGGCAAGTTCATTGAATGGCATCTGATCCTCTTGGTTGTGCTGTGGGACTGAACAGGACATTGAAACGGCCCTTCTAGTTTTAATTGCTGACCTAAAAGCTTTAACTAGCTTGGCTAGTAGTACTAAGAAAGCTCATGAGAGCTGGGGCTTTGGTGTCAATCCTTGATGATTGTTGTGTCATGTAGTAAAGTTTGTGAGGTGGGGAAGTCTGTGTTTCTGTGGTTTTGTCAGATTAGCTAGCTGCGCTCTGATTGCAGTTTGGGCATAGTCTAACTACGAAGCAGGCCCTAATTAATATAATTTAAGATTTGCTGATTTATCATCTTTAGAAGTTATTCTTCTCTCAGCAGCAGTTAGCTTCAAATGTGGGAATGTAACGTGTCTGCCTCCCTATATGGTGGGTCCATGTAGTATGTGACAGTTGTATACATTTTTGGTACAACTGTAATGGTAATATACATCCAAATTCAGGTATAAAAAGTCATAAACCAACATAGGTACCACATCTGAAAATTAAAAAACTGCCTGCCTGTTTTTTTCGGGAAATGTCCCCTTCCATTTTTTAAAACAAAACAAAAAACCATCAGGCTTTTCCTGAAGAACACCTCCTGCGTATCATGGAGTTGCAGGAGCTCGGAGTGCCGAAACACAAACTGTGCCATTGCTTGCTGCAGATGTATCGCTGCGGTTTAGTTTGTTGGCCAAACTATCCGTTTTAACCTATCTAGAGATGTTACCGGAATGAATATCTGAAATTTCAAAATGAAAGGAGAATACGAATGTAGACTTGGGGCTTATTCCAAACCCATGAGTCAGTAAGTCAAAATGGTGTTAAATGAGTTTACTTCCCAGGAGGGCATGTCTGGATGGTGTCCTCAGGGCAAACGTCTCGCTAGGCTCTATTTCCAGATCTCTTACAAGCCACTGGTGTGAGCAGGTGCAACTGGACACTACTTTGTTGAACTTCTAAACTACTGGTTTCTTTGGGCCATCCTTTGGCAGATGCAGGTTCCTGCAGGATGGGAAACTGCCCATCAAACGTACTTTATGCAAGTACCTATTATCGTTGTTGTCCTTGGCCGTTTGGGAGCCCTGGGGCTGATGCCTCTGGACACATCATCTCCCCCCAAAGAGGGTTATGGTCCCTTTGCACTAGCCTTTAAGAGCAGGATCAGCTTTCATAGGTAATAGGCCTCTCCCTGTGAAATAATTTAATAGCAAGTGCACTCCTCTGTGCACCTGAGAGCTCCAGGAGGTTTTCTGCCTTCCAGCAGCAGAGTGTCTCCTATAGCTCCCCGAGGTGCAATACGTCTCCACAATCCACACCCTCGCTCAGCATGACCAGCACCTAATAGGCACCGTTGAGCCCCATTGCAATAGCATGTATTAGTGGCTTTAGAGTAAACTGCTTCCAAAAATCAGCCTAGATAAAATACCCAGATGTTTATGGTCAAAAGGTGTATTGGGAGCCAGTGAGGCAGCAAAGGCCTATTTGGAGTACGCGTTTCAAGGCTTAACAAGATTAACGTCTGTATGTACAAGCCTGTAAGGGCCCAGTTGAATAGTGCTCTTTCCATGCCTGGTTTTTTGGCTAGTTAAAAGGTAAGTTTGGATTTCTTCTCAGTGGTGCCGAACAAGTGCAGTTTGGGCTTCACTTGTCAGATGCAAAGGGAATAATTGTTGGAAGAAAGGTGGATTTGGTTCCCTTTCTGGAACGTGACACAACTGTTCCACAAATACAACACTTAGATTTACCTAATTTTCTCTGGTTTCTTAACACGGTTATCCTAGTGATGCGACACACGCCCACTGCCCAGTTATACAGTGACTACAATTATGGATGAAAAGAAAATCCAGCAATAGCTGAAGAACTTCCACAATTTTTTCCCTGAGCTTTTGATGCTACGGTGCTGCTTGGGCTATACAGGAACAAAAGGAATGAAGATGTATTTTGGTAAAAATCACGCAGAGAACGAGGACGACAGCCAGCTCTGCAGTGCTGTGGCGGGTTCTGCTTTCTTAAAGCCCCCTCTTCACTCCGATCACTGAGTAGCATCCGTAATAGTTTTATTCCCTTTGAAAGTCTGATGTTTTCATCCTGCTTTCTCACACAGTGCAAAGACGTATAGCACAAACTTTTGGCTTTGTGGGGCAGCGAAGGGCAAATGCTGGGGAAATAAAGACCTGCTCGGACTGGGTAAAAGGGTCCATCCTCGTGTTTCGGTTTGCTTAGGTACCTGACTTCAATTCAGCAATCAGAACGTTTTTTCTTTTTTCTGAGTAGCCGGCAATATTTTTTTGCACTTTGTAATTTTATTTCCTGCTAAGTTAAGGAATGGCCATAAACATCTTTATGCCCAGCAGCACACCAGGTCTGTGGTATACTGCGTGCAGGTGTGTTTTCCTTGTAGCACCTTGTGCTCTTTTGGGGCTGAGAGATGGGTCCTGCATTTACCGCCCAGTTTGCGAGTAGGGCATGTGCTTCTTTAACCAGTGTGGTTGGTGCTATTCTGTATCTTGTGACATAATTTTAGGTGGCTTATTAGACTTATGATTGATGACAGCCAAAAGAGGATATACAGCTACTCACTGACATTCATGCTTGCCTTTTAAATATCATACTATATAGCTTCAGATCTCTATTTTACACTCAAGTGCTCTAAACCCCACATTAGCGCATCTCTTCCTCCTCCAAATTAATGTCTTCTTTTAAACGCACTAATATTTCAGGGTTTTTAAACAAATTCTGCATTATTTGCCCTTTTCTTTTCTCTTCTTGCATTGCTTACTTCTCAGTCAAACGTTAACAATCCTCTCCACTGAAACGAAATTGTAAATATTCCCCGTGCCATTATGTCGGACCCCAGCTATTTCTTTTTTTTCTTTTTCTTCTTATGAAATTATGTTTACCTGAATACATCAGGTTCATTTCACCTAGGCAGGATATCCCATTAAGCATGACAAGTAGAAGGTTGTGAGATTAATGCCCTTCTTGAGCCTGAATTAGCGTGTCAGCATCTTTTCAGACCTGGGACCAGAGAACATAGGAAGCGTGCCATAATGGACCTTAGCCTTTAACTGAACTGCTCTAATATTATTCCTATAACAAGACTACTTTTAAAGAGGCTCATTATTGGCTTCATTAGATATGTTACTTGCATCAGTGGCTGTAGTTACTCGTATAATATGGAAGAGGTTAACATAGCGTATTTTTTATGTATTATATGGCATATAGCTTGAAGTAGCCAAAAGGTTTATGGCGATGTAATTGGTAGTTAGTGTGAAATTTGTAAGACAAATAGACAATACCTAGGGTAACCCCTATAATCCTCTCCTTTCAGTTTTTTACAGCCACCAAAGGGCCTCATTAAAACAGCAGTCAGCACCTTAGTGAAAAGATACAGTGCTTATAGTGCCCAAATGTGACAGAAAATCTGCATTTTGTAAATCTGACACCTTTGATAGATTATACAGTGTGAAGCCATTGCTTCTAAGCATTATGATAACGCTTAAGGTTCTCTTCTGAATCCAACCGTGCTATATTCACTGGATATAACAATGTGAAAAAGAGCTGGTTGAATAAAATAAAGCATGTGAGATGGAGAGGAGCTTTTTTCCTTTGATACAAAGCTCATCTCGTGCAACGGGACTAACAGCTATGGTTGATATTCCCATCTCTGCTTGTACTGAGGGATATGGTCGTATAAATATTGGCAAAATAACTGTTTAATATACAGATGCAAAAAGAAACTCTGCCTACATTAACCAGTTTATATGGCTGCTGTAAGGGAAGACTGTGTAGAGCAATGATGGTATTAAGATTTCTTGTTTCTGTTTTAGAGGCTAAATTCTGCTCTCGCTTAAACTTGTGTAAACCCAAGTGGATTCCATCGCCCTGAGTGTATCCTGTTGTCACTCAGAGTCCTGTAAATCTAGTGTAATGCACTGGCTTACATGGAATTAAATGGACAGGCGTAACGAAAATGGGAATCTGACCCAATGAGTTTATTATTCTTTCAGCTTATTTATAACAGCAATGAAACAAAAATCAACTGCATACGCAGAGCAGAGGCTGTTGCGGGCGAATGAAAGCTCAGTTCTTGATAAGTAAGCTATAAGCTGTAGTTAGATATTTTAGTTACTTAAAAACATATTTGGTAGAATGAACTATTGGAAATCGAACAAACATGAGTTGCTGTGGTTGATTAGTTGCAACTATTTGCTCTAATCACAAAAGGCAACCTCAAACAGCCAGAGGTCCAAAGGAGTAATTGTTATCTTCCCCTCCATTTAAGAGATGGGCTCAAGCGTTTGGAGCTGCAAAAAATTTTAAGAACTTGCCAAAATTAAAATGAAAACTATCACTTAGCTCCCAGTGCCTTCTTTGCAGCAGAGGAAGTTCTTCTATATGTTTTGCTCAGGGGGATGGAATGTAGGTTATAATGTTTACTTGGGCTCCAAATGTGACAGCTGTTTACCTCTTCATCTGGTAATTGAAAGATTTCCTTTTAAATTAGAGCTGCCGTAGACAAAGAGTGGAGTAGAAGTCGCATTCAGTTCCCTGGCACAAATATAGCACTGATAATTCTGAAAGAGGTATTGCCAGCTTAGTCCTTTGATCGTTTCAGAAAATGTACCAATGTGTGTTGCTAAAATAGGAATGCGGGCAAAAAAAGGGGAGGGGTTATATATGTGAAACCCTTTTATTCCCTTTTGCGTCAGGATTTGTTCCTGCCTATGGTAGATCTCCTGTTTAAAGGTGCAGAATCGGTCCCTGCGGGTAACAGGGACTAAGTAACATTGCTGAAGTGCTCAGGGATTCAAGGAAGTTTAAAGTGATATCTTGAAAAACAAACAAAAAAAACTATTCAAGAAGTGAACCTGGAAAGAATTTCTGAGCAAGAATTTTCACAACTTGGAATTTCAGTTTAAAAAAAAAAAAGTGCAAGTCGTACAAGTCGTAGATGCATTTGAATCCAGGGGCAAAAGAGGAAACAACTGGAGTTACACCGGGGGTTCATTTGCAGCCGTAATTATTCTGTTATGTAACATAGGACACTTCAAACTTTCTTCATAGATACTTAGAATTTTAAAATTGGTGGCAATATTGGAAGTACTCAATGATTTTTCTAGTGTCCTTTAAAAAACCCACACCTCTGACTAGATTATATTGACCCATGTTTTCTTCAACAACCTAATTCAGGTGGCGCACCTTTCTATTTTACTGTTGTTTTCCCAGGACTGTAATCACATCTACTTACTATTCTTTTTTGTAAGCACAGAGTTACAGAGTTAAAAATGTGGAAGGGTGAAAGTTTTCTCTTCTCATGGTGATGTGGAGGGACTTTTTGTGTCTTCTGCTGCAGGTGGGTTACCTGAAGTGTCATTGCCGAAGAAGTGACTCCTTTTAATTATATTCCTCGTTTCCAAGTGGCCCAGAAATTAGTGTCTCTCTCTTTTTTTTTTTTTTTTTGCAAATGTAGTTATTAGAATGCATGCCTAAGAAAATCCCTAGAGAGCAACAAAACCATCTCTCTCTCTTGTTCAGTATTTGGCAGTCGGGAGACTAGATCTGGGCGTACGTTTTGGGTGGGAAGGAGGTTGGGGCGGTGCCGGCGGAGAGGCCACGCTAACACTGGGTGGCAGACCAGAGGGTCGCTGGGCCTCCTTCCTCAGCCAGGGAGTTTCTCTCTATTGAATCACGGTTTAATTATAAACCTGACCATGGCGCTTGTTTAAAAATTAAAAGTTTTATGCCAAAAAATCCTTGTGAATTGCTGTCACTGATCTAGAGCAGGAAGCGAGTGTATGTACCTGTATTTCTTGTGGAGGACGGTGCCATGAAATGTAAAGGCCCTTATTTAATCTTGCACGAGGATGCTCAGCAGCACGTAACAGCAAATTGTCTCAGTCTCTGCATACCAGAAGTGATTCAGTTGTAAGCAGCAAAACAGGGGCTTGCTTAGGTGTAGGTAATACTGAAATCTGGACCAGCAAAAAGCCTTTCAAATTAACTTTTTTACTGAATTGATCAATACAATTGCTTGCACTGCAAAACGTGCATTTATGAGTATCATGTCTGGCTTTTTTAATTCAGTGGATTATTCACATCTGCTAGGTGGGAATTACAGAGTGCTGAAATAATGTATTCTTGTGTTTTAGATCTATCACTGCCAAGGGCTACTGAATAGTAAGTATCAACATCTGTGTTACTTCTTCTTTGAGTTTTCTGATTAAATGTGTCTAAACATTTCAGCTCCTACTGGAAATAAAAATAAAAGTAGTTCCAAGGCAGTTTGATGTAGGATTTCAGCGAAACATGCTAACAGCAAACATTAGTTAGGGGACTGTATGTGCAATTAGCCCTAAATAACATTAACCTCGTGTTGTGATTTGTATTATTGAAAGGACATTAGGCTCTTGAAACTGTAAATAATGGACTAAATATCAATAAAGGTACCTGTATTTTGACAGTGATGTTCCACCTCTCGTTCACTGCATACACAAAAATCATTCAAATGCCTTTTCTTTCTCTGACAAAAATATTCATTAAAAACATTTCACTGTGCTGCCTTTTAATATAGCGCGGGCATTCAACCTGCGCAGGAAGCTTCCTGGAACCACACAAATACTGTGTAATTATCTTGTGGCTCCCTGCTGGCTGCTGCATATTCCAAGCACAAAGTGAGCAGCACATTTCTAGAGCCTGACTTCTGTCTTCATTGTCCCTGCTTGGAATATGAAGCTCCACTTCATTATAGCAGACCTGATCAAACTTGATAGATTTAGCCATTATTCTTGACTGTGTCAACTTTCTACTGCCTTTTTTTTTTTTTTTCTTGGGCTCTTTTGTTTTGCCACCCAGGGAATGCATCTTATTTCTAGGCACTCTGCCTTTCTCTCTCACTCTGTCTCTCTCCTTCCCCACACCCCCAAACAAACCAAGGTTTCAGCAAATAATGCTGCTTGTGCATCATGTGATTCAAGGAAAATAAGGCTTGCAATTTTTTCTCAATTGTCCTTTATGGTTTTTATTGACTATTTTTTTTTTCAGTTTGTTTCTATAAAAAAAAAATTATACTGCAATATTGACATACGATACAGAAAAGCTTTGAAAATACTTATTTTCTGTTAGTGGTACAATAAATTTTAGCGTTGTGAGGATTTTTTTCATCTGTTTTATGACAACTTTCAAGTAGCACTTCAGAGTTCATATTTTCAAGGATGATTCAGACAAATGTATCTTATCAAATTTTATAAATCATTACTTTGTTTATTTAACCTAGAGACATATCGCCACATCTTCTTTGCAAAAGGCATTAGATCATTCTTTGGGCAAATACAGATGTTAATACAACTGGTTTACCATAACAGATTGTGCTGTAGTTTTTGAGAGTTGCTATGCAACAATGGAGAAGTACGGTGCAGCTCTAACTGATTTTTAAAGTACTGGGTAAAATACGGAGCATTTTCAGAGCTAGCCTAACACAGGTCCCTTACACTGCCACAAAATGAGTTAACCAATAGGTGAGAAATTTGCTCCCGAATTTGTAAGACTCACCGGGTCAACCCATCTTCACTGTTACTAACAAACATGATGAACACAGCGATGAAGCTTTTCAAGCTTTACATTTGATCTATAGTATTTGTTATATTGACATGTACATTTCACAGGCGTAATAAATGTGGAAAAGCACTTTATAATTAATTTTCCTTATTAGACAGCAATTACGAATTGTTAAAACTAGAAAGAGATTAGGCTTCTTTTGTTTCTCTTTTGGTTGCAGATTAAAAGGTAAAGGATGTCTTACAATTTCTAACAAGTTTACTGAAAGATTCTTATTGAGGTATGTTGTTTAGCAGCATCTAAATACTGTTAGGAAATGGTATGACTTACTTAGTGCTATGCTTTTTAAATTAAAAAAAATCATTATTTTTTAGAGTGGCATTTTCAGTCTCACCAAAAGCTTCTCGGCATCTTAAAATGTAAATTGCAGAGAAGCAACACAAAGGATAAAGAGAAGATTTTGAAGGCAATCACAGTGATCACTTAATTCAGTCTCTGCATATCCACTTGGCATAAGGTAATTAGAGTGCCACATTGCTGTAAAGACAGAAAGCTTAGGGTACCATTCTGACTCACCCAGACGATAATACATGATTAGAAGTCAGTGACAGATCACAACTGCTGAATGACCCACCAAGGTCTTATCAAGGGCAAATCGCATAATTAGCATGCACTTCGCTGGCAGAAGAGTACAGTGCTATTGTTCTGGCACAATCAAATTAGCCCAGCCAATGAGGTCACTGTTCTGTGACCTTATAGACATTTAATGTTTTATTTTTTCTACCACAAAAAAAAAAAAGAAAGAAAAACCAAAAAACCCACCCCACTTTAAACTGAGCTGAAGTTGTTGTGGACACTGAAAATATCCGTTACGAAGGCATTTTTGGAACACACTCTGCCGACTTCTTAGTTCATCATGTATGGAATAAAGGAGTCGGCTAATGCAGTCTGACCCTGGGGGACACATATGTAATGGAGCCACTTTGACAGAAATTCAAGCATCTAGCGAGGCCTGGAACTCATTTGCCCTGAATGCATCTGCAGCATCATGCATATAACGGGGGAGGGGGAGCCTTCATGCAAACACAATATCTTTCCTTCATTATGATAATTTGCACAATTATCTTGATTTGCTCATTTTATCTGTATTTTCCCCAAGGTTTGGCCATTTTATTTGTCTCCCCACCGCTCCTCCTAAATAGGGCTCTCAGCTGAGAGCAAGAGTCGTTGGGGATGGTAGCCACCAACAATACTTCAGGCATGTCGTCGCCAGACCGCCGTTGTTCTGTAGCACTGTGCTGCACTGTAATATCGCTAAAACACGCACAAAGAGCCTTTCCTTTCTTACCCTGGAAGACCTGTTCTGGCTTTCCAGACTATAGAGTGCTCACCAGGCTAGGGAAGAAGTAGAACCTCCCTGTTCACCCCACAGTTCTCCAAAGCAGCCAGAGCCGTTAACACTTGGTTTTTAGTTAAATTTGGAATTGTTGGCATAAACATGGTTTTTTTCCCCTTTGTTCTCCAAACCGGAATATGGCTTTGAATTGATCTGCACACTTGTTAATATGCATGGTATATAGGAAAGCCATTGTAACTTTTAGGCAAAGAACGTAGCCTTTATTTGTATTCTCTTCCATTAGCCTGCACATATTTGGGCTGCATATCCCAACCTCTCCTGGATAATTGAATCAAAAAGGTCTATAATGAATTGTCTCTGTCATGTCTGGGCCTCTGTCGCTGCTTCTCTTTACTACTTTTTTTTTTTTTTTTTTAAGGCTGGGTTAAGTTAACTCAAGATAGGAACTCTAAAATGTTTATATTTCATGAATTTAAAGATGAGCTTTCACATTCAGTCAAAAAGGAAATGAAAGCATACCATTCAAATAGCTCCCCTTCTTTTCAAGGGTTTGGTTCTTGGTCTTTTTCAGATATGAGAGGTGTGACATGTGGTATTCATGCATGATAGGCTCTTTTCAGCCCTCCTACTAATTAATATTACATCACTACATACATTAATACTGTTTGTGACATCACAACAATTCTCACAAGCAGCAGTAATGATGTTAGAAATGGAAAACTATGACCTTGTAGTTTAGCACACAGGAGAAGAAGTTGCAAAGATGGGATCTACTGTTTGCAATATTTTTTTGTTATGATTAGTCATTGTGGAGGGAAAAGCAGGCAATAAAGGCTAAACTGATGCATGCTTAAATAATATATTTCCAGTGTCTTACTGGGCGTGAAAGTTCACCTTTGAGCCAATTAAATAATTCCAGATATAACTTGGCTTCCTACGTACTACTTCTGCTTTATGCTGCTGGTGCTGCAGTGGTCATAGCCTTATACAACAGCTTTGTGATCCTTCCCCATTCCCAACTACATTTTTATTGATAAACAAACAAAGGTTCTTTACCGACTTATGGCTTGTAGATAAAATACAAGAATTTATTAGAGAAGGGAATTCAAATTAAAGATCAGTGATTCAGGGTCTTCCCTAAGAATTAATTCTGACAATCCTTTCCATTTATTGTAAATACCTAGGCTGAGTCTGCGAAGTGTGTGCCATTGAAACTTTTCCTTGTCTGGCAGAAAGCTTATTTCTAAAGGTCTTGTTGATTGTGCAAACACAGGAACATTTTCTTTCCTTGAGAATTAATATTGACTGTGTATAGAGCGGCAGCAGTACTCCATCTAGCCACAAAATCATATAAACATATATAATTACTCTGAAAATCTAATCTATTTCTGGATACTTAGTCCATGGGATAACTTTTGTTTCACTACATAAAATGATAATTTATATACAAAGAAGCAATTATGGTTGTTCTTGAATCAGAAAGAGGTAGAAATACACACTTTGTAAACATAGACCTACTTTTCCTAAAAGGCATTTGTTTCTCCAATTTTAAAAATGTTTGTGTTTGTATATGGATGAGTGTTGGTGTGTGGATGTTTACCTGTCTGTGTAGAAATAAAATGAAAAGCTGTGTCTTTGTATATACTGCATGTGTAGATGTATGTATAAGCATATAATAATTCATAGTCCCATAATGTTCTTGGTGGACATTCCTGCCTCAGTCATTCAGCCCCCACCAGCAAAGTCCCCCTAACAAACAGGATTAAAATTCACCCCTTTCAACTATCCTAGGCATTTATTCCTTCCTTTTCATTGAGCTACATTTGTCTGATTTAACAAGATAAGATTTGAGTGCTGATGCAGCCCGTTGTTAATGCAGCAGCCGCATCCACCATACCATCGACACTATGCATCAGAGGGATGCATAAATCAGGTATTCAAAAAAAATTAGATATGCAGCACACCAGTTTTATAGTCCCAGCCTCAGAAATTGAAATGGCCCAGATTAATGTATTATATCTTACACACTGTCCGAGTGAATCAACTTTAATATATTGAACAGATTCGCAGAACAAGACTTTGTTATCTAAGGAGCACTCGGAAGAAGGAATTGACCTGAGGATTTGATTTGGTTCAGGTAGTTCATGTTGTACAGCAGCATTTGAATAGTTTCACATAAAAATAAAATTTGTATCAGAAATATTTCACATCATTCTGGGCTTGTTCATATTGAAGCTTTGCAGTGGGGCAGTATTACAGAAACAATGTCCAGCAAAAAGATGATTTTAACCTTTGCTTCAGACATGTCAAAACAATATAATGTAATTTTAATGCAAACTGCTGTTTCGTAGCAGAGGCGCTTCCACAGACTGACTTTCACTAGTTTAGGTTTATACTGAATATGAAAAGCCCATTGAATTTCATACATGATGGAAACACCACAATTTACACCAATCTGCTTCCAGAGTGTATGTTCTGTCTGAAGCCATGCAGGGAGAGGGTTTCTGCTGTATTCTCTATTGACAACCCATAAAACAACTTTACCTGCATAATTAAGGACATATGAATGTTAACGTTCCCTACTTTTATTTTGAATTACCGTTACAATTAGGGCAGAGTTTGGATGGCCATCTTCTTATTGAAAATAAGACAAAAACCTGATTGACTCAGGTGAGGCATAACAAGGTGTCAGAGGTAGTGTGGAAGGGCTGCGAAGCATGTTTGCAGAGATGTTTATTCTGCTTATTCCTTTCTCTGAATTATCTAGTTCCTGGGTAATGTGCTAGTAGTTAACAGCAGATGTATTGTTAAGTGAGTGGTTTTGTAGCTCCTCGTAGTTGTTCCTTTCTATACAAAAACCAGAATGGGTTTTACTGGGTAAAGAGTCACCTTGTGCTAAAGTGTAAGGAGGAAATCAGCTGGGTACAGTCGCCCCCTTTCCACCAAGAGCTGTTCTTTGTAGGGGTGTATGTAAAGGGAATGTATGTAGCTTAGGGCTTCTTCACACTGTCAGTAATGAGTGATTAGAAAGTGCTTACACCTGTAACTGTGCTGTGCTAATTAGCCCTGACAAGAAATACCATATTCTGAGTGTCCACTAGGTACCTTGAAGGGCACTGGGCAGATTTTCTTGGCATTTGCGCTCCTAGAGATGCAAAAGATGCCAAACAGGATTTTAAAGTACATAGGCATCTCACTCTACTTGAAATCAGTAGGAGTTAGGTGCTTTTCAGACATCCAGTGCCTCTAAAATATGGTCAGGGAGGACTAGAGACTTTTAAGTCTGCCCTTTTAGAGCATTATATGTCAACCTATTTGTGCTGTTTACAAGACAGATGTTTAAACAGGTAAAGGTAGGCTGTGGCCGCTCTAACATCATAGACTATAGAAACCTTGTTGGATTGTAGTAAGAGTTTTAGTCTGGGGTTAGGAGAGGAAGGTGTTGTTGATTTACCCCATAGGAAAGCAATTAACAGCACAGGGCGAAGCCGAGCCTTGGCCCTTCTTTTAGGCTGGCCAGTGGATCACACTAATGCAATGGTACAGGGGACACAAGAGGAGCTGGTGGAGACAGGTTGGGTATTTTTGGAGTTGTTTGAATTTGTCTGAAGCCATTCTAGGCACTGGACAACTTGCACATTTTTAGCTTTGTCCAGAAGATACAATCCAGCCTGAATTAAATTCCCCATCTTTATTTTATTTCCCACAGCAAATGTTATAATTTACCGTAATATAATGGGAAAGAAGTTGTAATAAGTGTGTTGTCTTTTTTTAACTTGAAAGCAGTAGAATAACAAATTAGGGTAGGTTCATATTCTTTTTCAACATACAACACACCCCCCACCCCCTATTCCTGCCCCAGCCACTTTATATGAATTATTGGTCTGTCTTCATTAGGCCTGGTCAAACTTTGTCTATCTGTACTGATAGAAATGAGAGATATTATTATCAAATTAGCATTTATTGTGTGCTGCCAGAAAGGATGATTTTTTCAAGAAAACCTCAAGGTCAAGCAGCCTTGAAGAGAAATCCTGGTTTATCAACAAATTCACCATCCTCTTGTATATAAATAATCATGTGTAATTAACATTAAAGGTGCACAAGAATCCAAAGTTAAAAAGTTGTCATTTTAAGATATGTTTATATTTATCTTTAATTCTGGAAGGTGCGGCTCTTTTGCTCAGTGTTTTCCTCTTGAGTGTTGAGACCCCATGTAAACCATTCATTTTCATCAAATGGTCTAAATGTATGCTTAGATTCTTCAGTGAGCAGGGATGGCTTAAGTATGTACTCCAGTGCTTTATTGACCTGATAGCTGAAACGATCCTGGCTTTTATCATGCAAAGCTCTCTGTCCTACAAAGACTAGCTCTCTTTAAAACTTTTATTCATTTTTGTTAATTCATACATTTTTTTTCCACTAAGAAAATCAGAAATCATAAATTTTACAAGATCATATTACAGACTTGTAAATCAGTATGAGTGGAAATATCCAATAGCATTCATGCCACTGTTAAACCATTCAGACAATTAGGAGAACATTTTAAAACCAAGTCACAGTTATTCCAATGCATTAAGTATAACTCTTTAATGTTGCAGAGTCTGTGTCTTCCATCTGTTCCATCAATTAAACCGTACGTTGATCTATGAAGTTATTAGCATCAGCCAAAGTTCCAAATAGATCTGTTTTGCCACCAAAGGAAATTCTACATTTAGCAGCAACAATAATGTAATTTCTATTACAGACCCCCCCAAAATAATTTTTCATATTTCTTTTATTGCAAAATTAGATTTGAGCATTGTGTGCTCTAGCAAAGAGAATTAGAAAAAGGTTGGGGTGGTGCTTTACTCCCTGTGCTGTTGCAAGAGTACCTGGACTTCTGTGGATAAACAGTCACCAGAGAAATAGTTCCCAGAATTGGCATTCCTTTATCCTGGTTAAATTGGTGCGTCCCCTTGGCTGTTTCTGGCTGTCATCGCCAAGTCCAAGAGTAAGCTATGGAGACTGTCATGGCACAGGAGGTTTCACCTAATTAAGAGAGTCTCCTCATCGACTTTCAAGTGGCCCCATTGCTCATGGAAGGAGATGATAGTGGTAAAAATATTACTGTCTATAAACAAGTCTAAAGCTCCTTTGGAAGTAGATATTTCTGCTGGCCAGTGAGGAGCAAAGCAAGTGTAGCCATCCAGGGAAACCTGCAACTGTCATTCTTGTCAGTTACTAGGAGATCTTAGAGGCTGCTTGTTAGGTGGACAGGTTAATTCTGTGTAACAGGGGGGGTTCTTGTTCTGGCACTTCAGGTTCAGTCTTGAGGTGCTGCTAGTTACGCACCAGACAGAGGTAGTCCCTGAGGTTTTTTTGACCATAATCCCACCAGAACTTTGTTCAACCAGTTATGGAAGGGTAGAAAAAGTAGGGAAGAGGTGAATTGTATTCTTGCAGATGGGCTTTGCTCACCTGCTGGGCAACCTTTCTCCATCAAGATCCATCTTCTACCTGGTTTCTCATTTAATTACAATTTGGGAGTGCTACAGCTAACCAGACATACAAGTAAGAACGATGTGCATGAGAAGATGCAACAAAATAGAAAGGAAGTGTGCCTTCTGACAAAGTTAGAAATGGCAGTAGTTTGCCATTGTCCATTTTGCTTGCTAGGACTCCTGTCAGTGCAGGTACATCTACTGAGTTTTGGAGACTTCGGATAGTTATGACAATAGACAGATCTCTGGCAGTAGGTAACGGAGCAGTTATTGGTGCTGGCACAGTCTTAGAAATTTCCTTTTGACAATAGGCTTGATCTCTTTATACTAGATTGAACTTTAACTGAGTGACTTTCATCCAGGCACCTATTTCTTCCCAGGGCTAGGAAAGTGAAGGAATTGCTCTAAGCATAGGGAAAGGCATGCTGATAATAATATGGCAACTGTCCCTTTCAGGGTTGTCAAACAAGATGGGTGACAAGGTTATCTTTGTTGGATCAGAAAGCAGAAATATCTTGACAA
This sequence comes from Gavia stellata, assembly GCF_030936135.1. Lineage (NCBI taxonomy): Eukaryota > Metazoa > Chordata > Aves > Gaviiformes > Gaviidae > Gavia > Gavia stellata. The sequence continues at coordinate 9,999,512 of NC_082616.1, read as the reverse complement.
GAAAGAGCATCACAGTGCTTTGAGAACTCTGCAACAGGAAGAAGCAGAAACATTACCAAATAGCCCTTTTCATGGTGTAGTGAATAAGTTGTCCCTTTTTCTTATTAAACCCTTTTCCAGGTTGAGGCTCTCTAAGTCTTTCAGGATGAGCTTGTCCTTAGCCAAGCTTTTATCTTGGCTAGGTCTTTGTCCTGGACACACACATAAAATTTCATAAAATAACTCTGCGGGTCAATTTTTCAAGCCACGTTGTCTGTGTCTTTCCTTACAGACTCCTTTATCAAAGTTTGAGATTTTTGTGCAAAGCTCTTGCCCCTGTTTCGATATTAGATTCCTGGAATCTCATTCTCTCGACTTACTGTTGGAGAACTCCCTCTTTCTCTCTTCTTGTTGAATTCTTCTCAAACACGATAGGTTTCCTGAGGTTTTAGTCCCAAAGCAATCTAACTGGTCAAGAGAGAGGATTCAGCTGCCTATCCAATCATCCTTTTTCCTGTTGTAAGACTTGCACCCGTTATTAGGCAATTTAGAGCACCCTCAGTTTCCAGTGTATTACAACTTGGGAAAATATGTCTTAATATCTGTTATTAGTGCATATAATAAACTTGATGTCACTTTCTTGGCTTTCATTCTCTGGGATGACGTAGGGAGTCAATAATTCTTATTAGTTGTGGATACCTTTGATTAACAGCTGTGTGACAAATATGTATTACCAAAGGTAAGCATCTTGTATGATAACGTTCTGTATGTATGACTAACTTCTCTTAGAAAAAGAACAAAGCAAAAGCCCCAGTTTGTCACACTGCCTAGCACTTCCACATTTTGCATTTGAATCTAACCTGCGCTACCTTCCCTTCTCACTTACATGGGAGACTGGCGGACAGCAACTGGGACAAAATCGCTGAGAGAATTAGTGGCAGGTTGAAAAGTTCTGTATAGATACCCCATTCATGGTACGCTGTACAGCAGGATACTGGTGTCAAAAGCTTGTTTGTGGGATAAGTAGTTTAAGGGAAGATACTGATACCTGCATTCCTTGAGGTAAAGGAAAGAGAGAGCAGCAATACCATTGTTGGAGGTGCTCATTTTGAAAAAAAACGTAAGTAATGGGTTAGAATTAAGCAATCATTTTCAAAATTGCTTTTATGAAACACATATGGCAATAAAAAATATCTTTGTATTATAGATTGAGTATTTATCAATGCTTTAAGATATCAAGTAAATTGCAGTTCAGATGGTTCTTGATTGTTCAGTAAAGGTGCTTGTACAGATATGTGCTCTTCACAAGAGCAAATGTACATCTGAACTTCTGAACTTTTCCTTAAATTTCATATTTCTTGCTTTGTAAAAAAAGAGTCTGTGAACACATGCCCATATTTGAGAGACAACTGGATGTTGGTGAGGTATGATCTTTTCCCAGGTTTCTCTTTTCCTTGAAGAAATAACCTTCCTTTGCAGTGCTGCCCTATTTTCTTACTCCCTTTCGTTCCCAGCAGCTTACATGTCCATGTCATACAAAATACTGCACTTGCCTTATGGCACTATTTCTTTTTCTCCTTTAGATATATATGTATATTTTCTGGGCTGGAGCAGTATTTCTGCATTTTCGCCTGCCATGGTTCCCAGACATTGTAGTTGCTACTAGTTCCGTGTAACAACAGGATCCACAGAACTGGAATGCTATTGCAGCTTGCCTTGCATAGTCAGATTTTATTTGGATGTAATGCACAGTTTGAGATGTTTTGCTAAAAAATATATATATATTCCTGTAACACTTTAACACTGATCACAAAGTAGGGCAAAGCAGGGAGAAAAAAATACAGGTGCACATTCCATTTCAAGTTTTAGACTTCCTCCCCTCCTTTACAATGACATGTAAAATGAAAGTGTGGAATGATATTCTGAACTTAAAAGCTTGTGTAATTTATTCCATGCCCCCTGTGATTTTTTTTTTTTAATCTGTACTTTTAATTTCTTATGCAGAACTTTATCAATCTATCTTTATGAACACCTCTAGTAGAAAAATCCAAACCTCTTCCTTATCAAGCCTTATTTCTTAAGTTCTTTGTGACATTTTAATAGAGGAGATGATTCAGTTAATCCATATTTAAAAAGTAAAAAGTGTGCCTGGGATATATAGAATGTCAAAACATCTGGTTCTGAGATTTTGCAGTGATTTCTGCGGTGCTTTTGAAGGATAGCAACTAACGATATGAATCAGCATTCTCAAAATATTCACCGCTCAAATAGAAACCTTCTTGAAATTTTTTTTCGATGCAGGATTAAAACTCAAATAGAAACTGATGGACAGCAAAGAGTAAATCAGTGAGATTCAGCTGACAAAATGAAAGCATCTCCATTGTGGCTACTGTGTTGGAGACATTAGGCCCCTTGTAGTCAATTGTGAACCATTGCCTCATCACGGAGCAGATTATCTAAAACAGGCCAGGTGAAAAGTGGTCTGAAAAGTACTTTTGTCCATAAAGGGAGCACTATAAGGTACCTAGCGTAGATGTGGGTTTGCAGAGGATGGGTGCTGCCATAAGGGAGATGAATCCTACACCCTTAGTTAGGATTCATGCTGATGGAAAAAAATATGCTGTGCTGATAATCATAGTTTATGAGTTCAGATGGTGGGTAGAGAGAAAGTTAAATAATATACTGTGTGGGTAAAGCGTGGTTCAGAACAGCGCATTGTTGTATTCTGTGGTTCAAGAAGTAAATGTGGAGGTGCCTACGCACCTAGATCTGGTGCAGCTCAGGCCATCCTAATTTTTTTTTTTTTTTCTTTTTAGGAAATTTTCACTGAATCTGGTGGTGGTGTTTCAGGGGAGTCAGTAAGATGAATTTTATACAGATTTAAAAACTGAATGAGTTTGAAGGGAAACAACAGAGGCAGAAGAAGAGCTTTTTTTGCTGGAGGACATATCTTTTCAGGTTTATGGAAAAGATAGTTTGATATGGTGACATTATTACTGTGGTACACAAGCAGGTTAGCATACAAGATTAGTGTTCCGGCACAGAATTCTCACCCAGCTGTCATTTAGTCTTCAAGGGAAATGAGGACAGGGCATTTTAAAGTTGCAAAGAAAGAGAGGGGAAATCCTGTTACAACTTCCAGCTATGCCTTTGGAGAAAGCACTGTTCATTATTTCTTGATGCATTTTTAGGATTTTATATCATGTCATTCACCGTTTTGTGGATAAATATTTAAGTATATATCCACCATTGGTTGTGTCTTCTGAATTCCAACTTTTCTTCTAGCAACTTTCTAAGTATATCTTTATGTCTTATTTAAGAAGGGCTCTCCCCTCCCTGCCCCAGGTGTTTATGAGAGCACCTGGCTTTAGGGAACCTCAGTAGTGCTTTAGAGCATGAGCCGCTTTGTTGTACCTATTTTATAACAGCGCACCAAGTAAAATCTCAGGCACAGTTCTCCAGGTTTTTAGCCTGCCTGACACTGGCATGGGCAGGGACTATACAATATGTATGCTTTACTGCTGTGCTCGAGCCACTAAACTATGAAGGAGTATGTTTGCTTCTGGTCAAAGATACAATATTATGACAAATGTAGATATGAAACTAGCTTTTCACTTGTTAAAACTGGAACTAGAGAGATTTATTTTCCTGCACTTTAAGGTAAACAAAAAATTTTATTGTTATTATTGCTGTTGTTACTAAATTAGGAACCTGAACTGTGCTATTTCCTGTTCTTTTTCATTATTTATAATCTCATCAAAGGATAGTGTATAATAGGTGGGGTAAATATCAACCCTCCATGATTTAGGTAATTTACAGACTTATCCAGCACCACAATATATCAGATTACTTTTGGCTTGCTTAGAAATTAGTGAGTTTGTCAGATCAGAAAGTTTGCAATTTGTATATCCAAGGGATGTTACTCAAAACGTATTAATCCTTAATGAAGTAGAGTGTGTGTGTGTGTAATGTTAACTTTCTTACAGCATTTTTCAGAATGAGGATAGTTGTGCCTTCAGCATTTGATCTATTTACAATTTATTGGTTTTAGATGCATAATTTAAATTTTTACCAGTATGTTGTTATACAGGCTGTTGTTCCTTATGCTGTATTCCCTTTGTGGCTGGAACCTAAAGTAAGTGATGGAACAAGAGATGGATGTTAGATACCTAGCTTTGCCTCGGGGAGAAAAAAATATTGTGACTGTTCCTCCTTCCTAATATTGCTTTCCAGGTGGCAGAGGCCCCAGCTTCTCTTCTCACTTGCGATGGTCTGATGTTCATCTTCCGTTCCTTTGCCAGGACTGAGGCTTGTCCTTCTCTTGTGCTCCTCTTCATCTGGTCAAAAGATGTCTTCATTTAGAAGCTATGGCTATACATAGGCAGGACATACTTGTGGCAGCTTGGGTGACAACAGCAAGGTAGTCATAGCCATGTGGCATTCAGCACAGGCTATACCTGAAACATTTATCCAGCCCATTATTATTTTTTTTTCATACTACGTTGAATTTTGTACTGATATAGCTCCATTGTCTATATGAGTGACAGGTATCCTTTTGAGTATAAACGTCCCTCAAAATGTTTACAGGTGTTTAACCATTAAGAATGTAGTGAGGAACAAATTAGAACAACTTGTATGTACGGTTGTTGTTACTAAACAAAATCCACCGATTTCCTTTCCTCAAGACATACAGCGATTTGAACAAATAACATCATATTCCAAAGCAGTGTATCATTTTCCTACTTTTCAGCTATGATGAGGTAGGAGTTTAAGCAAAAAGAATGGGGAAAGAATGGTGATATGTCCAAGAAAATCATGACATTAATAACATAGAATATGATCAAAAGAATACAAATACCATCAAATACGTACCCTAGTGATTGGATTGGTGTGAGTGAAGTGAATATTTCAAGTCTTCCTATTTGCATGTCCTGTCATTTTATGTTCAGAGATTTTGATAGTAAATAAAGCTGCAGTAAAATTTAATATGAATGTAAATCTGGATATGGCAGCCTTGCAGTGATTGTGAAAAGCAAAGTTTTTAATATAACACTTTCCATATGAACACTTCTACCAAAGAGATTTTGTGCACGAATTCTAAAATTTCATTAAGGGACAGCCATATACTTAATACACTTGGTCTAGCAGAGATCGGTAATAATCATCTTTAAATCCATAAGTAGTAAAAATATAAATTTTATGGCTAGTAAGTACCGGAAGAGGGTTTTCCGTCAAGTGTTAATGATAAACCTGCTGCACGTAAAAATTGCAAAAGGACAGTGCCTCTTTAACAGGGACTACTATTTGTGCTCCGTGGAGCTTTGCAGTATTAGTAAAGCAGCATGAAAGAGTTGATTTTCATTTTATGTTGTGCTTGTGAGGCATTAACATGATGTTCTAACACTTGTAAATGAATACAGCTCTTGCCTAATCTGTCATTTTAATGCCTTATAGATTTTATTTCACTCTGTGTTGTACCAGATTCTCAATAATAATAATCAACTGCTTTGTTGTTCTCTTGCAGAAATTAAATTTCTGTAGTGAGTGTGCAACTAATAAAAGATGTTGCTTGAGGAAACAAAAAATAAATATGATGAATCATAAAAGTTGTATGTAGGGGGTTGCTCATATATGAAAGACAATTACTGAACCAGTGGTAAATTCATCTGCTTCTCATATTGTCAACAGCTTAATAACTCTCACAAAGGGTTTAACCATAGTAGCTTTGTCTATATTGCTGTCTGTAATCACAAATGTGAACCCCATAGACACTGATGTATATGAGCTATATGTGTGTGTGCACGTGTATATATATATTTAGTATTTTGAAAGGCTATTGACATTATCATGCTGCGTTCTTTTCTGAACCTGAGAAACTCTGCTACTATACTAACTTTGCCACTTCTATAAGTCTAGCCATTTCTCATCATAGTTAGCCATGTGGTAAAGCACCGCAGTGGGATGTTCAGCAGCCAGATTAGCACAGAAGTTCTCAGTGAGTTGCTTAAACAATGACCCTCACATAAAGTGCACCAATGCATTGTTTTCAACAAGTGTCTAACAGACAGCCCTAGCTGACTAAATACTCATGAGTTTATTTGTAGACACTTGTAAACATGATGTCCAAGAATATTAAATACAGGTTAGCCTTTGGCTTTACCCCTGAAAAAGCACAAAGAAAGAAAAGTAGGAGAAAAAAGCTTTTTTACAAACTCGTGTCTCCGAGATGCTCCTCTTGGATTTTGTTGGGGTCTCCTTACTCTTTAGGAAATATAGGTCAGTACAAAATAGTCTGTTTGACTGTAGGTATGTATATAGATCAGATTTTGGAATAAACCAGGTACAATTTACTGCCTGATACCCACTGTTTTCTCCTTGAGGGATTACAAACAGAGGTGAAAGGTAACCATACTATCAACTTTGTATTTTAAATCCCTTCTTTCTTAACGTAAGTGGCTGTGAACAGAATAAGGCAACAGGGAACCAGGCTTTTAACCTGCATAATACGTGTGTAAAAGCATATACTTACTTTTTGGCATTATCTGCTTCTAGTGTACCCTCATCTTTTGGCTCCTACTTGACAATGTGGCTGATAATTTTGCTTTCAAGTAGTCAGAGTAGTGTAATTTCTCCTATTTGCTGAAGTATATGCAAAAGGATACAAACAATCTTTAATAAGAGTGCAGGGGAGTTGATATGGATGTTTAAGGCTCAATTCCTAAAACAATTTTGCATCCAAAAGTTCCCATTAGGCATCAGAATGAAATAACTGAAGTTCTCAAACAGCTCTGTTTCATTTTAGTAGGAACCGCAGGATACCCAGCACTTTTTAAAACTTTGTTACTTTTTTTTCCCCAAAAGGAACTTGAGCTCCCCTAAATAACTAGCTACTGCTGAGGAGATTGAGTTCCTCTGGGGATCTGGACTATCGGCTTTGATCTTACCTGTGATACTGCAGCAAGGAGGGTCATTAAGCAGAGAATCATTCCAAGAGCATTGATATTGCTATTGCCAATTTCTTATTTGGACCTGAATCCAGTGCTGTTGATGAAGACAGGGCTGCACAAGGACAGAACTTCTTTCTGTCTGGTAATACAGAGTATGGACTTGTGTATCTAAGTGACGACACCATGTAGCCTTAGCCTGTCTCTTAGCAATCCTAACAGTAACCCTCAAGATTTTATTTTCAGTTTTACCTAGTTCTTGATCAGACTTTTCTAGGAAACACAGCTGGAAGAAAATCTGGTGGTTGTCTTCTCTCATGGAAAAGACCATATTTGGTGATGATTTTAAATTTGGATACAAACAGGGAAATAATTTACAGAAATGACATAATTTTTAGTTCACTGCTAAATGGCATATGATGCCATTATATTTATTTCTTTTTGTTGGTACTAGTGCTGTACCAACATACCCAACTAGTGCTGCATATAGGTATGCTGGTGTAGGTCAAAGCACCTAAAGGAAGAACCCAGATGAAAAAAAATAGAGTTGTCAGTGTGAAGTGATGGAAAGCTTGTAACCATCACAGAACACATCTACTTCATAAAATAGGATCATTCAGGCTGGGAGGGACCTCAGAGGTCTTTAATCCAACGTCCTGCCTAAAGCAAGATCATCTATTAGATCAGACTGGGTTGCTCAGAGTTTTGTCGTGTCGGGTCTTGAGAAGCTCCAAGGATGGAGCCTGCACAACCTCTCTGGGCAAGCTGCTCCACTGCTTGACCTTGTCATGATTGAAATGTCTTGAGCACATAATGGAAGCAATGCATGCTGGATAGTACAGGGGTTTTTTGGACAAGCTTGGGTGTAAACAGTGACTCTAAAATCAGGCACTAGTTCTTGTGAGAGGCAACAAGGTCTGGCTGAGTGGACAGAGCATGGGCCTGGGAGCCAGGAACCCCCTGTGTTTTCATTTGCGTTTTGCCCGTAACTTGCTGAGTGCCTTCCAGCAAGTCACTTTTACCCCTCTGTCTCAATGTCTCCATTTATAAAATGGAGATAATAATACTTACCTACCCTACAGGGTGTTGTGAGGATTAATTAGTTGTTGGTACAGCACTTAAAAGATGTAAATAGCCATATAAATGCTGGATATTATCATTATAATGAGAAGCACACAGCACTGTAAGAAAAGAAATGGTCTCAAAATAGGTTGCATGTGCCATTATGACACCCCACAAGAATAGCTTCTGGGGTTTATTTGAAACATCAGCAAGCATCAGATTTCCAAATCCATAGTTTGATGCTCTGTTGTAGCAGTTAACACTTTTTTTTTCTCTTCCCAGTTATTTTTTATAGTCAGTGCAAGTTAAAAAAACAAGCCCAGGTAAACATATGTAGTGGTCCTGCTTGAATAAGCACTTACTTTTATGATGTTTATGTTAAATATATAAGGATCATTAGGAGGACAAGGTGACACAGTCAGTTATTTTGATAGCCTCGAGGCACTTCACCACTGACACCTGGTTTGGAATTCCAATTGGAAATGACCCAAATTGTCGTAAAAGTATGAAGTTTGTGTACCTAAAACTCAAATTCCAGAAAGCATTCAAAAATAAAGATGACAATGATAGTAATCTGCACTTTGACAACACTTTCTTAATTGTATTGTGTAATTTAGAAACTAATCTGAAAAAAACCCAGGAGAGCTCATCAGGGTTACTCTGACATACCAGAGTCACTGGTGCCAACAACCAGAGCTCTAGTAAGTGATCTCAGCGAGTCTAGAAGTGAAGCTCTGTTGCTAGGAATGTTAAAATGCCCACCCAAGAGTAAAAATTCTGTCTTTATAACTCATTGTACAAAGTAGGACTCTTACCATTGTCATCGAAGTCACTGGGTCAGATCTGATTTCTTTTTTTCCCCCGGTATGAAATGGAAAAAAAATGCTGTTCATAGATTTCTGTTTAATAGTGTTTGCCAGACAAAGTAGAATTTTCACAGCATAAGTTCTATAGCTCAAGAGTCCTATTCACTCAGCATTTATTTTATAGGTCTTTTATCCACCCTTTCTGGCTTAAAAAAAAAAAAAAGAAAAAACAGGGAATTTACCCACTTAAAGTAAGCTTTGCATCAAAACTGTCTTCTGGGGTTTTTTTTGTAGTGTTAATGAAATCCCAAGAAGACATTCATAATGATCTTCAGACACAGAACTCATAAAATGAATATTAACAGCTAAAAAAAGAGAAGTATTTCCCACTCCAGCAGAAAACACATACTTCCCTTTCAATAAATATGGGTCATGTCAAGTAATATTTTATAGGGAAGTGTGATCTAGTGTTATGAACATAGATTTGAGAGCTAAAACTACATGCGTTCTAATTCTGCATATAATGCTGAATTTGCTGTGGCTCTGGGCAAATCACTTACCTCTCCATCTGAATTCTCTGTGCATAGCATGGAGGTATTTTTGTGTACAGTATGTCATGCAGTTGCTGTAAGGTGTTGAGTTAGTTATGTCTGTAAAGATCCTGGAGGAGGAGAAGTTGGATTCCTGGCAAACAATGGATGAAGTTTTGTCTCAATGTTTAGTAAGACTTCCAGTACTGTTTGTATAAGTGTAAAATGCCTGAACCCCTTATATCTCCACAACCCAACCTGGAAAATTTAAGGATGTTGTTTTTTCATAGTTCTTATATACTACTTTTTTTTTCCATTGTGGATGAACAAGGAAATTCAGAATACGTCCAGCTTTGAAATTCCCAGTGTGCACTAAGGACTGTCATTAAAATCAACTAGTTTTACCCAAGCTAGGATAAAGTCAAGACTTAAAATACTTTGTTTTCATGTTCAATTATTTAGATAAGTAGATTTTAATTAGTATATTCTCTTTGACAAGTATCACTACATTTTACAAAGTCACAAAACAAACCAGATGGTGTGCAATGTTCAGTTCACTTTGTCAGGGAACATTCATGCCATTTACAAACCATCCTATATACAGGCACCAGCTCAGTTTGCCGTGAAACACAGTACTGGTAGGTAGGTATTTAAAGGGTTTAGTGAGAGAAAGAAATACAGAGAAGCTTTCCTCAGACCACTCAAATTTGGGCTGGAAGCAGTTGTTGTCATCTTCTAGTTGTGTTTAATACGAAGTGTTTTAGGAAAAAAAAGGTTCCCGTGTCAAATGCATAACTTCTAATAACCCTTCCATGGGATGTAAGAGCATGTGCCATCAGTGTTGCCATTGCTGTGTGAGGTGCAGTCCCCTTCGCCTCTCTGATAAATCTGTGCCTGAGAAAATGTTATTTATTTTAGCATTATTTGTGTATTTTGCTCTTATATATGCTTGCTAGCCACATAAATGTCTGATGTTTTTAATTTAGCTAAGTTGTTAGCAGGGATATCTTGTGGCAGGAAGTCCTGTAGTCTATTTGTTCACTGTAAAAAAAAAATGTTATCTGTTTTGAATTTGCTACTGTCTGATTTAATTAATTACATAATTAAGTTCTCGAACAAAACAGGCTGAAAAGTTTATTTTTCTGCATGCTTTTAGGTGACTTTGCCATGACTTACTAACACATGAGAATTAATACCCAAACAGTGCTCAGCTTCATTATGTGGTTCAGTAGAACTAGATAGTACATAGCATCGTGCTATCCCTCTGCTACAATTTCTGCCTGTAAACAATTTTGGATTCATATGAAAAAGAAAGTTTAGTTTTGCAGTGTTCCTAGTTACATTCCTCTTGTATTTAAAAAGAAGAACCTTGCAAATGTGATTCTGGCTGGTTATTATTATCTATATATGTTGATAATTATAGAATAATGATGTGTACAGGGAGTTCTGATGAAGGGTATGGAGGAAGATGATTGAAGACAGTTACAGATGGGAGTCACAGATACCTCTTGTATGGTGACAGTTTTCCAAGTTCTGTACAGCAGATTTTCGTTGGCCTAATATGTAGTTTATCATATTTCTCTCACATTTTATGACTGATTTATCTTTGCTTTGAGTTCTTTTTCTAAGAATGGTTACAGCATCTAGCAATGAATAAATGTAAATTATTATTTATGGTTTGCAGAAAATGACTCAGTATTTTCTTTAATTCATTATAGTGATGAGTGTATTTCTGTAGTGTACAAATATTTTTTCAGAACATTTTGTATGGTGTATAAACCATTCTATTGGCCACTGAGTTGCATTTAAAAGAGCATGGCTATCATTTTCAGTGGGACATAGGGAACCTATGCATTTCAGGGTGCATATTACAACCAGGTGAATTTGGGGTCTTGCATGGTTTTCTGATGGTTTGTTGTTGTGTTGTCTTTGTTTTTTTTTTCTTTTTGGAGGGACATGACCCAAAATTTAAAACAAAACTTGTGGGAGGCATGCAAACCTACTGGCATATATATTGAAACTAGAAAGAAAAATGCTTCTTCAGACCCTTGTGAAGCAATATTGCTTAATTAACCCTACTTAAGCCCTACCTTGTGAAAAGGTTAATGGGATTTTTAATGACCTTGAGTGGTCAAGGCCTCAATTTTACATTTCTTCTGAAAGCAAATGGAAAATAGAACAAGAAAGCTATTCAAACTTCTGTGAATCTGGAAAAAAATTGGTTTACAGCAACAGTTCAGGTCATTTCCTATTTTATTTGAAATGGTTTACCCATTCCTTACCTTGGATCCACTGACATCACCGTGGATGCTTGATGCAGTGCTGAGTTGCCACTTACAGGATCTGGGCATAGATTGCAGTTTCATTCACCTGCTCGCAGGGTGGAGAAGGGCCCATTGCTCTGCAGCGACCTTGTGCACAAAGCTGAACACAAAGAGCCATAATGGAGATGCAGGTTTTGCAGCACATCATACCCTCACCCCAACCCCTTCCCTAGTAACCACTCTGTGTTGCACAGACCATAAAGTATGCGTATCTCTCTCCCCCTAGAGATAAACGCTTTATCACTACTCTTCCTCTTTCTGACTCCACGGGTACCAACCGCCTTTTCTTTGCAAAATAGCCAAACTGGTCCGTATCCAGTTAAACTCTGACCACGATTGTTCTCGACTTGTTTTCATCTCTGGTGTTTGCTGCTTCTGTTTAAGACCCAATGAACAGTTTGTATACCCAGTTTGTCTACTTTCCCCAACTATACTCTTTGCTCTTAGGACATCTTGTGTTGACTGTGTCCCTAGCAGTTTGGGTCCAGTCGCAGTCTGTTTGAGAGAGGACTCATTCACTCAATCTGATTTTACATCAGCCGATCACACTGCAGTTGTATTTGCTTTGAAATTTTGTGTGGACTTTGCTGTTTTGGGTGGCTCTGACACTGTTCTGTCACACTCAATTCTTCAATGTAATCCTGTTCAGAAAGTTAGAAAGTTGTTATTATTTTTACAAATAAGTGCCTTATTTTTAACATATAATATAGGTGTATCTATTTTTTAAACTTTACTACTACTAATTGTATTTCCATTTCCATTGTGTGGTCTGTACACAGGTTTCAAAATGGTTTTCAGACATATTAATGAATGAAATCTGAATAATGGCTTTGGTGAAGTAGACACATAGCATTAATAAATTTTAGCATTTATTTTTTAAGCAAGGTTCCTCTGTTCTAATCTGAGCTGCACTGGAAGTGTATATGGAGACAAAGATGCTCAAGAAAATAGAAATTAAATACTGTCTTTAAACTTAAATAGATAATCTTACTGATAGGTGATCATTGCTTTTTCCATGATACAAACCCCAATTTCTTCCTATATGCTTGCAAGAAGGCACATAGTTAATTTACATTTTGCTACTTGTTTTCAGTAAGTCATGTCAGGTAATTTTCACACATTTACTTGAAAAAGCACTTGAGCTACAGGTTGGTTGTGGGTACATATTTCTGGGTATTTTGACTACGAAAGGGCAGTGATTATGCAGCTATATGGAATATACCATGAATTACGAGAGCTATAGTAGTATTATGGCTGTTATTCTTTGTGAGCTGGCCTCCAGAGGGTGATACAGATGTTCTGCCTGGTAGACAACATACACACCCATACACACATACTAATCAGTGCATTATAAGTGTTAATTAATGAGAGAGGTATTGCTTGTGAACAGTCAATACAGCAATGCATTCATCCACAAGGTCACGAACGTGCATTCTTTGAATTTATCTAACGTAGTATATAGCAAAACACTTAGGGCGCTGCAGATGAAGCTATTAATGGCATTAAAAAACTGTCCATAATTAGGTTTGGAATGTAACCGTAATCTCTGGGATCAATGGTTCCTGACACCTGTCAAGTGGCAGAAGGGTAAAACCTTTTATCACCCTGGTGAACACTTGTGTGTGTCATGTTGTTATTACATAGAAGAGTGGACTTTAAAGACTGGAGAGTGGAAATAAGATGCTGTAAAATTCAAACTCACTGAAATGGCATAGCATTTTATTCCTGTGGGCCAATTTCAGCGATGGTGTAATTGTTAGGAATTCCTTTGAAACCAAAGAAGTTACTCCAGAGCTGAATTTTGCATTATACTTCTATGCTTGGCACTGACAAGGGAGCAAAAGAATTAAGTTTCTTTTCAAAAGTACATGGCATGAATTTTGACTCTTGCTTCTTTGTGGAGTGTGAGCATCTCTCTGAAAGGGTGCATTCCCTGTAGCTAGTGATCATATATAAATGGAGGAGACTGTACAATTACTTTATATAATTCACACTCATGCAAATTAAAAATGGCCACAGTCCATTGTTCTGAAACCACTCATTACATCTTCAGGTTTTGAAAATGAAACTCTATTCAGAAAATCCTTTCTTTCTGCATGAAAATAGCTGACAGAGAATCTCTCTTTAGTACCCGAGGTATGAGACGGATTTGTATAGATCTGTGTGTGTATGCATGTCCACATGCATCTTTTTCTGTACAAGTTGCATGTGTGTGTATATTCTCACACTCAAGCGTAGCTGTTTAGACATAACAAACACTGTGTGTGCAGAACGCAGCAGTATGTGCATGGTGCTTACTGAATGCAGGTAAGTACAAACACAATTTCTGTAAAATGTGTATGCTGTATCTATACAGAAAGATACTGTAACCTAAGACTTTATTAAATCAAAAGGAACATTTAAAAATTGCTTAACTTAATAGTGTGTCACTTCAACCTAATTTGTGGGAAGCTGTTAAATAAGTCTTCCTGTCTCCCCAAAAACACCCCAAGGATCAGTTCTCTAATGTACTGTTCTGCCATCAAATCTGTATAAACAAGTATAAATGTTTAAAAAGTAAAGAATACTAATCAAGAGACGGAAGACATGCGCTGCTTAATAAATCTTGCCTTCAATTTATTTGTCTAGTATTACAAAGGCAGAGGAGATATCAATTAATATAGGCAAAGAGGACCCATAATTTATAATTAACTGGCAAGTGGTTTGTAACAAACAGCAGCACTGAATCTAATAGCCAGTAGAAAAATAACTAGTGTTGATTTGTCCCTCGGCAAATTAATAGAGTGCTTATCAATGACAGGGTTACATAAAACTGCTAAATAAATAATCATCAGTGAGTTAGAGTGAAGCAGATCTTTAACAAGCTTAATCTGAACCTCTTGACATCTGTAGACTATGAAGAGATTAAATGCTAAGAAAGAGAAGATACACTATACACATTGTAAGCATGCTCAGTAGCTGAGCAAGATCATGTTCTTAGGTAATGAGAAATAAGGAAACAGTTTTATTACAAAATTACATTGAAAAATGATTTTCATTATCATTAGACTGAAAATTCTAAAAGGTATATCAAAGAAATGCTGAATTGGAATTAACCAAATGAGAATGGCACTACATCTCTAAGCAATGAAAACACATCAGTGGAGTCAGTTTTGATATATTTTTGGCTCAAGGTTTTTTCTTGGTTTTATTACTCACCTTTGTCCACTTCTGGTTTCTGTGTCACTTTTGCTGATATTCCCTGGTAGCTCACTTAAATCATTGCAACAGCTAAGCAGTGCACCTGATTTTCAGAATGTGTCTTATTTATGAGCCTGGAGATATATATATATTGGATATAATTTCTAGACATGTTTTACTTTTATAAAGGCTTTTTGTGCAATAAGTCCATGTATGAAGGCCTCTCCAGTCCTTGCTTAATGATATTATGAGTTAGTTTTGTCCTAGAAAGCTTGCAGTTCTCAGAAGACCCAGCTAGAGCCATGCTGGGGAGTCTTAACAGGCTTTGTCTCCAAGTGAAGATGTACAGAAACATTGTTCCCAGGTGAGGGGAGAGCAGAGACTGTTTTTCATTGTGCTTGATGCACAGGGATTGGAGATATAATGCAGATCCCATAGGGTCACCAGTAGCTCCTTGCAAGACTGCTGGTAATCAGTTTATGGCTGTGTGTCCTTTGCAGATTTTTTGGCATTAAGGAGGAAAGGGCTGTCCTCTCTAAAACAGCTATGAATTAGACTATAGCCTGAATTCCCAGGGAATGAATCACTTTTGATTTTTCCTTGAGTCCTCTATCCTTTTTCCGGCTCTGAGAAGAAAGACATTTTATGCAAGTGAGACTGCCATCTTTTTGGGACAGTGAGGGAATGTGGGAGCAAAAGCAGAGCTGAGTAATTCTGTCAGAAAGCTTTGTTGGAACTTCCAGGAGTTTGATCTGGAGCAGAATCTGACCTGTGGCGAAGATCTGCTAGCCCTCCTTTTTTGTGTATGAAAGCAAAGCTGCCTTGACACAGGCGGGCAATGCCTGTTGAAGAGCATCCTTTTGGGAGCTCATACCTTCCCATCCAGTCCTTTTAATCCTCCTCATCCTAAAGGAGCAAAAGAGGACACCTACACTTAAGGAAGTTTTTCTTTAATCTTTTCAAACGCGATAACGAGGCAGTCCAGATACCAGAGATAAATAGCTTGATGGGTCTGAATTACCTGAGGTGGTGTTATGAATAGGAACTAATTGTCTGTCTGCAGAGGAGATCTTCCTGGTGAGGAGAATAATTTCATCTTTTTCTAGCTTCATGGTTGGGTGGGTTTGGGGGGGGGGGGGGGGGGGTGTGTTTGGACTGTAGATTTTCTGAAACTTCTCTATCACTGTTAGCAAAGAACATTATTAGCAAGAGAAATATTATCTTTATATCCAGCCTCTCTTTTACCCTTTTTCTAGACTCTCCTCCCTATAAAGGTTGGGAAAGAGGGGATTTTTAGGACCCAGGTGGAACAAAGGGAAGGTTTTCCTAGTGGATGGCTGTGGAAACTGCAGTCATGAGAGAAAACTCATACTAATAATGCTTCACTGATTTATTTTTATGTGTATTGCTTTCCCAATTTTTATTCAGAGACTGAGTCACCACTTAAAAAGAACAGAGTGGAACCTCAATTTTATCTCTCTGCCCCGCCCACCCCCCCCCCCCCCCTTCCCCCTCCCCACAATTAAGCTTCTCTGTGGTGGACCAATGCTGTCTAGTACAATGCTGCAATGATGGATCAATATTGCTCAAAAATAACAACACTGTCTATTTAAAAGCAAGGAACTTCCTGTTGCTTTGGGTTTAGAAACATCTTAACCTAAGTGAAGAACAGGTCCACCCCTACTTAGCTCTGTGCAAGCTAAGTAGTATCTCTAAGATCACATGTTGTGTATACTGCTTGTTTTATGTCTGCATATCACTATGATTTGTTACCCTTTTCTATTTTTTACAGATTGTTTCTAGATTTAGTAAAATCCTCCTCCCCGGGCTCAAACTGCAAAGAGTTTCCTGATTGCACCCAACTATATAAATCATACTGGGTTAAATTAGGAACTAACAAGTTCAGAAAAATGTGAATTTCTATTGTGTAATATCATGATATTGTACTATCATAGAGCAGAATGTGCCTCATCTGTTTATGGATCTCCATTTATCCTATGTCAGGTGGGCCTAGAGATTGATAAACGTTTGTTTCCTCAGTAGCTGTTGTTTCATGTCACATCTGTGATGTTCAGATGGCTTCCTGTATGGGAGGGGGTGGTTGTTGCTATCCACCTCTACTGTCTACTTGGTAGAGGCTGTTTCAGTCCATGGAACAGTTTTCTGTCCCGGAGAGCACCTTTCACAGGAGCGTATCATGAACCACAGTACAAGCTTTTGCAAGGTTGGGAGGAGTGCTGTGAGTATGAGACGTTGCTGTTTTGTAGCACGTCAAGTTGAGCCAAGACAGTCAATGCACTGGAAAGAAGAGGCTTTCTGTGTGCACTGGGGTAACGGGTAGATGGTGATATGGAGCAGATTCTGTGGAAAAGAGGATGTTAACTATGTGAAAAATACTACTTTGAGTGGGTGAGTGCCTGTGGAGAAGTGAGCAAAGAGATGAGGTAGGTGGTGTACTGTGTTTCTCATGGCACACATGCGATGACTGTCCCAAAATTCAAGGGTAGTTTTGGGGGGTTTTGGGGGGATGGGTTTCTTAATTTTTGTTTTTGGTTTTTTTCTTTCTTTTTTTTTTTTTTCTAATAAAGAAAGGAGGGTAGCTTCACACATTGCTGTCAACACCGTGGTAGGATCGCCATGTCTAAGGTGGTATCAGGGAGGTTACAGGGCATTCATCAAAATCAAGCTGATGCAAGCATGAATACTCCCAAGAATGAGACCTTTTATACTGAAAAAATGCTGAAGGCTGAAAAGGGGCTAATTTAAATAAATTATCTGTATACATGTCAAGCCCCATAGTTTCCAGAGGAAGCTGACAATTGTGAGTTAAAGAAAGCTTTTCTTAAAATTAACAACAAAAACCTAACAGAGAAAGTTACACCAGAAAACCTAAGCAACTGAGATGATAATCACCTGTAGTGATGCAGATGTACAAAAATACAGTTTTCTGCTATTAAGCTTTTAAATGTCAGTAAATGGCAGTTTAGTAGATCATTTGCTAATAATGATTAAATTTCTCATTAAAATGTTTCCTTCATTAGTCTTCAGGTAGAAATGTGTAATTCAACAATTGTTACATCAATTATACTTAAAAAGCTCATTAAAATACTGAAATATTATCTCTCATAGCCAGAGTACTTTAAGAGTACTGTCCTAATTACAAACGGAATAAACTCTTGTAATATCACCATTTGAATTGATGCCTTATAAATTCTTAATGCAAAGCTAACATATAAAGTGTAAATCAAATATATAGATCCAATAAAACAAAACCTTTTTAATCTTGTTTTACCTTCAAAAGGATTCTGATTATTGTAATTAAATAATGCATGATATAATAAAGATCTAGAATGTGTGATTATTTCATTGGCAATTGAATATTGGTGCTTTTTATTTATGCAAGCAATTTATCACAGACAATATGCATCAAACATTAAAATATTGATACAATTACACCTATCCTGCTGAACCAATAAAAAAAACTGTGACATGACTTTCTGCTGATGATACAAGGATGGTTTGAAATCCTTGTTAAATTTTAATATTCTGATGTGCTGGGTTATGCTAATTCTGGTATGGAATAATATCTTCTATATCTACTGTTCTGCCTTTTATTTCTGTGAGATTACAAATCCGGCTCCACTTAGCATGGCTAACAAGTACTGCTTTGCTTGCTGCTCTGTTGGTCACTCTGAGGAAGAAACATTAAAAGACAGCTTTGAATTTCACTTTTTAGAGTTACTATTTTGCTATGAATACAACTCTTTAATTTTGCTGCTGTATCCTGTTATTCTTTCTAAGACTTTTGCAAAGGCTTCTGGCCCAAGTTAGGAATAACCCGCCTGTAGCCAGTAGATTTAGTAAGACTGGTTTCAAAGCAAATGCATTTCCATTATTGTCCCACTTTCTTAAGGCTAGCATCATGGTGTCAAGATAAAATATAAAAAGAACGATCTCGGTCTGAACAGCAACTCTACCAGGTCAGATGTAAATTGTGAAATTGGGCAAAATTTCCATATCTTTAATCTTATAAAACCGATTTCTTTCTAAAGGAACTAAAAAGCTATACTTAACAGGCTGGTAATTATTTTGCCACTTTTATGCAGGTAAGCTCAGCTGCAGAGAACTACTTATGGCTATCTACTGAGCTAGCCTCTTGTCAGTCAGTTGAAAGGAAATGCATACTTAACAGCTCACAAACAGAGCACTGGGTGCTATTTCAGCCAAGTCACCTGTCATGTAAAGAGTTGTATTTCCTTGAACAGACTAATACTGCAAAAGTTTGTATGAGATTAACCTATCCCACCATTCATATACTCTAATTTTTTGAGGGAACATCTTGAGTATGTGACACATTTTTATAGCACAAAGAAAACAAAGTGGCCTAAACAAATGCTTGCAGCTGTGCTGACTTTTAGAAATGGCCTTTGGATATCACCGTTCTTTCAAGTGAGGAAAGAAATTGCAATCTTCTGAATAAACAGCAGTAGAAAGATCAAAAAGCACCAGCAAAACATAAAGAATGTATAGCTATGGGTGAAAGTAAGCCCTTTGCTGAGGGTCATTCTTGAAAATGTTCAGGATTTTTAGAGACCTAATAGTGACTCTTTCACTTCCTAAAATTATAAAATCATAATTTTTGTGTCTGATTTACCCAGTTGATGAGCACAACCTATGAAGTGTCAAACACTCGATTCTCTTTATGTCCAGTGAAGGAAGAGAGCATTTAGCATCTTGCAAGATGAGAAGTTCTGTTTTTCCATAACTCACCATGAACTTAGTCATGGGTTTTTACTATCTCATGAGAGAATTTTTCTTTTCTTTTTGCTAGATGTACTTGTTTTTCTCAGTGGATACTGCCTGATCATCAGAAATATCTCTGCTATGTCATATTTATGAGCTCCTGTTTAGCTTAAATTAAAATCAAGCTCTCAGAGCAAATAGTCCAATGACCAAAGGCTGGTATTTCACGGCACCTACTTAGTTCGGATAAATATAACAAAAATGGGTAAAAAGGAAAGTCTTAATGCCTGCTTTTTTTAAATCCAAAATTGAAAGCTTACATAGAATAAATAATGGGAAAAAGAGAGTTAGTTAATTAAATAGGTTCCTTGCTAATTGATTTTAAAAAACGCAGTACTTTGTAGGCATATGCTAGTGTTTGCTGTTAATTCCTATTTCCCTTGCTCCCAGCCAGGAGCTATGAAGGGACCAAATAATCACAGTGCTGTCACATGTCTGACAGAGTCTGAGGACCCAGTGCATCTACCCACTTGCAATTTGCTTGCACTTTAAAGCCATTACTACATGTGCATATTGTGCTTGTATATGTACATATGTAGGAGCAAAAATGTCCCAAGGAAAAAGCGTACTAATGTTTATGTGTTGGTAGATAAGAGTATTTTCATTCTTATGTTCATATACACACCCTCTTTGAAATTCTTTTGCTCTGTGGTCTGGGTTGTGTCTTTACTGTGGTTAATTGGGTGACGGTTGAGAGAAAGGACTTGGTAACATGTAGCTTTGAATCATTTGTTTTAAAGAAATAAAAATTCTTGGGGCTTATTAGCACTGAAAAATATATTAATGGTTTACCTGTTAGAGTAGCAGCCTGTACTGAAAACGTGCACCTCACAATATAGGTACTTTTTCTCTATAAAAGTAGCTGATTTAGTCAGAAAGGTGACAGTTAAGACTCGTTGCAGGAGAAATTTTTGCATCTTTGCAGAGTGACTTTTTTTTTTATACTTTACCATAGTGGCTGTCCATCACGGTTGTTATGTATGCAGGCTGAGTGAGCCCGCGGGGGATCCTAGTTATTTACACTCTTTTTCAAGCTTCGAAGCTGTTATAATCATTCGCTGTCAACTTTGTGCTGACACTGAATTTTACTTTGTGTTTTTTATGCTCGGTTTGGGTCTAAAATACTGGCATCCATACCCTACACTGTAATTCTATGGGTGACTGAGTTGACCAGCAATATACAGTATTACTAACAGAGCTTTAGAAACCTGCTGCATATGGAGATTTCAGGATTTGTTGATTGTGGACAGTAAACAAAGACCCCAGGCTTTATGCTTTTATCCTAGTGGTGGCCCTCAGGAATAAACTGTGTACCGCATTTCATCTCACTGCATTTTCATCTTTAAAAAAATGTAAATATTATTTTCGTTTCCTACAAAGCTGAAAAGTTAGAGCAGGAAAACTTTTTCATTGCATTTTTTATTTTCATACTTGCTTGTTTTCTCCAGGCCTGTGTTTTAAGAAACGCATATTTTTCTGTGATCATCATACGTTTAGCATGAAGCTGCAGATAGTAGTGGAGCTGGTAATGGGCTAATACTTCAGATCCAAATTGAAATAATGTGTTGTGTGAAATGTTGGGAATAAATTATCATGAAAGAGCATGCATTGACAAATATATAGGGTTTTTACACCCTTTTAGGTTTAGAAAGGCAAATTTGCATGCTTATGCGTAAATGTCTTTGGTCTGCAATGCAGTGAATAAACAAACTTCTTTCACATGTGCACTAAACCTTTCCTTTATGAACAGGCCCTTTAACCTTACGTGACAGCACACTGATTTCTGCATGTTTAAAGTGTGAGATATTCATGTCCAAGTTACCAGCTCCCATAGAAATTTCAGGTACTCTGGGGCCCAAAGGGAGTGATCACATAAAATGATACAACCCTGTTCTTAACTGGACTTGAAATAAAACTGGTCAAGGAGCTTGTGTGCTTGGTCAATGTAATAAAGTAGACAAATAATTACTGAGCAAATCAAACACACTTACACCTCAGATGATTTTGAAATATTATCTATAATCGGGCACTTCTGTGCTGGGAGGAAAGGTTAATAAAGTAATTTAAAAAAGATTGTGTGGAGTATTACAGAAACAGAAGAGGACTGGTGATCATAATTGTTAATCTCCTGAAACACCACTCCTCTACCGCACAAGGCATATATTTTAGTACAACTCTTTATTGTTCATTCCACTTATTACTATATTATACTGCTTAATTACCTTTTGTAAGAAATCTTATTTTAGCTTTCCTTTTTTTCTTTAATAACAAATAATGCTGATGGATATATTTCAGAAAATAAGCTTATTTAAAGTCCTACCTGCTAAAGATTGAGATGAAAACGTTTGCAGTAGATAGATATGTATTTGGAGACTGAAAGACTACAGAAACGCTGTTGTGAAATACCACAATAAAGTGGGTAAATAGATCCTCCACTACTCCGTTTCTAGCCCTGTTGTGTATGAATGGAGCCGAGTATAGAATACAACAAGAAAGACTGAGGGTTTGCTTTTCGGTAGTTGTGATTAGTTCCTCTGACCCACCTTTCTGATTCATGGCATTCCAGAGAACCAAAATAAGATTTTTTTATTCCCCCCCTCCCCCCCAAGGCAAAGAAACAGAGGTATCAGCTTAAGCAAAAGAAAGCTATGTGTGTAGAAACACCTCATCTTAGTTTTAAACTGCCTGTTGTCTACTTCCTTTCTTTATTCCAACACTGTTATGTTCCTTATGTAGAGCTTTACTGAATGCAGTTGAAATTTATGCAGCCACCACGAAGCACTTGTACTTGGGCTCACAATGGTTGGTAGGTTATAGAGCAGCTGAGAAGTTAAAATCATCTTACCCTCATCCAGTGTCAATGAATGGGACTGCTGCGCCATTTTCTGAAGGAGATGTCATAGATCATGATGATAGCAATTGTGTAAGTCCCTCTTTTGGAAAGATGGCAAGTTTTGAAATGGGCATTTGCAATTTTTGCAGGAAAATGTTGTCCTTTACATGGCATAACAACTTCACCGCTCAGGAAAAAATTGCCACTTGTCAATACCAGTAATTCATGGCAAGGGAAAAAAAAAAAAAAAGAAAAAAAGCTGTGTGTGTGCTTGAAAGAATGACTTTTCAATGAGTTTGGTAGTGGAGGTGGTTCATCTCACACTACTTAGGCGTACCTAGTTTCTCCTAGATATCAGAATGCTTTCAGCAAGATAAAACCAGAAGCCTTTCAGTGGGCCAGATACATTGCTAGCTACTCTGCCAATATCTCTGCATCCACTGGTCATCTTTAACCCAGAATGCCACATTTACCTCATAAGTGGAGCAGAAGTAGTGTAGCAGTTTGAAATATGGAGTCTGCCACAATTTCTACTCTCCCTCTCTCTCGTGTCATTTGCCTCCCCTTGGATGGCTGTTTCCAGAAGTACAACAAGAGATGCTTGCTGCTCCTACAGAATACTTCCTCTGATTTATGGTAGCATGGCTGCTGGTTAGGGTAGCAGGAGAACCAAGAAGATGGATATTATGGTAAATATTTATAACAGTGAGTTTGTTGCGCATATATTACTATGGTTTGAATTGAAAAAAGTCTACTCCAAGCAGATGTGACTTTGTGAGAGAAACACAAGCCTGTTTTCCATCTCCAGGGGATATAATCCTGAGGATGTCTCAACAAATTATTTTCTCTAAGTATAGTTTTGGCTAGCAGCGACTAATGTTGAATAAGAACATGGTCGTTCCTTGCATCCTTTTAAAAAATTCACCTGAGTGATTCGGTTCTGGTCTAAGCAGATTCTTTTTTTTCTCGTTCGTAAGACAAACATCTGAGTGTGTTGTTCGGCTTTGTCATCTGCGCAATTCTACGTTAAGACTGGAGTTTTCTTGTAACCCTTTGTAGATAAAGGATATACAGGTGGGGAAGAAAACTGGATAACATCTATATGGGCTTTACATAATTAAGGCCAGAGCACAGAACAATGTGACTGTTTTTTTGCAAATGAGGATCCAGAATTTCACACTATGAATATCTGAGATACAATACACTGAACAGGTTAGAAAAGTAATATAGTTATAGTAATTACTTTCATCTGGCAAAATATTTCAGTCAGCAATGACTAGCAATAAAGTAAAATGATCACCTTTAGTATATCTATTACAAAAACAATTCTCTAAAATAAGAACGGCTTAAAATATCCACTGGAATATAAAGCATCAGTTCTGGAGTCATGCACTGCTTTACCATTTTCATGGGCTGTGGTACTCTCAAAACAATTGACTTGAAATGCAAAGCCTGGTTCCAGACAAAGGGGGGGAAATTACTTCAATTAAGGATGTGTAAATAAAGAGAATACTATCCATCACATTGCTGTAAAAATAAAATCCAGTTTTTTTGGCTTTTAGGTTTTATACAAATCACTTATATCCTCCTTAAAAGAGATCTTTTTTTTATATAAATATAGTGAATGCGAAACACCATTAATCCAGTAGTAATATCATCTGATAGTAGTTAATCCCTTCTTAGGGATGGCTTTGCCTGGTCCTTTGGAATATAGAAATGTGCTTTTACTGTTAGGCATTTTGTTTAAGCATCAATCAGTTCTTAATGCTTAATTGTCGTCTTTTTTTCCTCCCTTCTATAAAAGACCACCAAGTAAAATGAATACTGTCTTCAAAGGTGTTTCCTTGGGAGTCTTATTACATTCTTTAGCCAGTTATTTTGTATTCTAAGGTTATGGATCAAGGGCAGTCCCATGCCTGTGGTTTGGACTTGGCTATCTGCTGTGACAGGATGATGCAGACGTACCAGAAGATCCTAATCTGTCAGAGGAAGTCTATTAAATTCAAGCCCCTAAGCTGTCTCAGCCAAATCAGTGATACCAAACTTACATTTGTTTTTGTGATGACCATTCATTTTGGTCAAATGAAGAAATTGCTAGTGTGGTTTTTGTGGCTTGAGGGGTAAAATCTATGAATGTCACGTATCTTTTAGCCTCTCTGCTCTCTCAGAAACATTATTGAGAATGCTCTTGTATGGGGAAAAAAAAACCCCAACCATTTTTTATTGCAGCTGTTTATAAGTCACCTTGATCATAAAAAGTTGGGGAAAAGAAGCATTAGCGTCTATAAAAATAATTCTTTTTTGTGACTAATAGATAAGGTTGGAAAAAAGCTAGACTGTCTGCAGACAACTGTGTAGCAGGAAGAAAAAGCAACTTTGAAATACATCCGGAAAAATTCATTGTGTTTTGGAATGGTATTAAGTACTGTTACAGACTGTGGACCTTGGACTTGTTCTGGAAGCTATGGACTTGGCTGGTTTTGAGGTCCACTCAGTGCAGGAGATCAAACAGGAAAAAAACATTTAAGGTATTTTACTGGTCTAACAGATTTAAGTACAGATCTTCAGTTTCTGTTTAAATATGCACCATTATATATCAAGACATGTATCAGATGGTGAATGTAGAACTTTTTGTGCTGTTTTAGCCATAAAATAAATAATACAGGGCAGATTTGGGCCATTTTTGGTGAGATAAGAACAAATTGCTTATTTTGTAGCCTTTCTCAGCTCCAAGACATTTTCTGTCTCAATGATGTTTGATATTACAGTTTCCCCATCTCTCTTTTGGCAAGTTGTAAGGTAAAATTCTGTCCTAATTAAAGTTGGATTTTGACCATATATTTCAGTGGGATCAGGTTTATATCCTGTATGTAGTCCCCTTTGGCTGGAGCTTGTCTAGCAAACTTTCATCGAGGAAGATCTGAAGTCATGAATACAGAGAGAATCCAAGTGAACTCTTCAATCCAAAGTGTTTTATTTGGTCATGTTGGAGTTTTCATAACTTCAGCGGGGCCATGCTCAAATAAAAACTTGCAGGCTAAATTAAGCAATAAGTGATAATGTTAGGTTACTCCCTTCAGTATGCAAAGAGAAATTGCACAGGCAATTGTGTAGGTAGCACATGTAGGTTGGAAACGTGCTGCATCCCTCTGAAACGTCTGTGATGCTTGGCTCATTTTTTAATTTGTGCTGTTTTCCTTCTGGATGGGACTGTTTAGAAAACCTCAATCGAGACCATTGTATAAAGGGTGTGGAAAAGAAGAGGGAATCACAATCTGGCGTTTATAAAATGTGAGTTTGATTATGCCATGTTGCAACCCAGTTTTATTAGCTCTGTTCTCCTACTGTTTTGTTCAGATTCTCTCCATGTGAGACTCTTATTTATAAGTTTATGTGACTTTCCACTCCTCATTTCTTTTGACCCTGCTCCTGTTTTCTCCTCCTCCCTGTTTGCTAGCTACTATACTTAGGACAGCTAATTCTTCAGAAGGGCCTGTTTCCTCAGGAATGTGAAACAGCATTCAAAGTCCTGAGCTAATTCACCAAGTTCCACAACTAGCAGTAACATCTGGATGCAAAATGTGTGAACGGAAAGCTCCTGCAAGAGGGATTACAGGATAGATATAGAATGGAAAAATGCCAAACTACACAGTCTTTTTTGTCACATTTTTAAAACGTAGGCCATGTTTAAACTAACAGGTTTTGTCCTTAGGAAGTTAGACTAGAAAATTAATCTAATGAATGCCTTTCCTTTACAATGGTAAGATAAACATGATTTTTGCTTTTTTTTTTGATAGCCAAATTATTTCAGAATGTGACACACACGTACAAAAATCACTTCCTGTTTACTTGCCTTTATATAAGGAGGTATAAGGTGTGTCACTTCTCCTAGGTCTTCCAAAATGGATCACTGACTGTGACGGGTAGTAGTTAGGATACGGGGGGTTTTTGTGCAAGAAAACAAAGATGTAGTTAGGTCCATTTGCTTTCAAAAAAGTAACATTGTAAGGAGAAAAAAATTATTTGCTAGTTACAGAAATTGCCGAGTTATTTTTAAAAAAAACCATTTAATTTAAAAGCTAACCTTATAAAACTTTATTTGTGTGACTGTTCCTTTTTTCTCATCAATAGCTCATTGGAAACACTGTTTTTAAGACTAATACTGGGCAATGCCAGAACCAACTGTGTGAAGTTCCCAAACATATTGGTCCTGAACTCTGTGTTTGAAAACCAGCTTAAATTTATCCACATGCTCAGGAACCTGCAGGACTGTCGCCTCACAGACCTCTTCCCTTTCTCTCATCCCCATTCGGTGGGATATTTGCATGCATCAGGCTAAAGTGTGAATTTATAGCGCAGTAGCAAAACTGTACTAAGTCTCAGTGTGACACTTTTTAGCTTGCACTGTGAGCACTTTTGCAGGGTGTGATTTAGCAGAAGTATTTTTGGGGTGCATCTGCAGAGCAGGTAAAGATGTGACTGAAACCTGTGTGCCTGCTCTGGCCTTGCTTTGAACTCTACTATATACAGATGGCCTTGCAGACACCTCATCACAGGGAACCGCGTCAATATTTATTCTGCTTCTGGGTTGTACTTTTGGAACCACGTACAGCTCAGCGCTGCCACAGTTACACTGCTACCAGTTTAAAGCTAGTTAGCGGAAAGCCACCTGTTGCAGTGTAACCTTATAAATATACTTTTGAGATGGATGAGAGCATTGTCTGCACTCAAACACAATTTTCTCTGTATCCTGAACAGTTTGGATACCAGTCCCTAGGCAAGTGTAGGTTTACAGTTGAGTTACAGAGCACGTCAAGGGGGAACGGCAAGGTTTTCACCATCCCTTGGTGTAAGCACACAGAGTGGGCTGAGCTTGCCCAGCTGAGTAGCCCAGACTGTACGGGCCCAAAGCTAGCAGGTATTTCTGCCGAGTTCAGCAAAGCATCGCTAGAGATGCCCTCTGCCCTAGCTTTGAAATACTGGCGCTCTCTAAATTCACCTGCTGCTTCTGCATTGATTACAGAAGAAAAAGGAGATTACATGTTTCTCTATGGGCTGATATGTATTAGGCGGAGTTGGTAGTGTCACGTCACTCAGCCCACGATGTATACAATAGTGAAACATCATGTATAATGAGGATACTGCTGTCACAGTGAGTATGGTGGTATATGGCAGGAAGAATTAGAAAATGCAATGTTCAGCTAAGTGAAAAATCAGGAGATCAAACCCTGAAATCAAACCTGCAGCACATTTTTGTTGCTGTCTTTTGCTTTGGAAAAATTTAACTCTTCTCAAAATTAAAATGGTAAAGACCAAAACTGGTGAGAAAGCTCTAAAATTACATGTAAAGGTGTTCCAGGTAACTGATTCTTGCTTTTTTTTTTTTTTTTTTTGGACAGAAACTGGCAAAAAATTATAATTTCAGACCAGCAGATTGGACCGATCCCTCATATTTTGTCTTTCCAGCCACTTGGATGTGGCAGTTAATATTCATGTGTGTTCTGAAGCTGAAGTTGCTGATTTTCTGCTTTGGACTCCATTTAGAGCAATCTGAGGGATGCTGTAACCCCGATTAGCTGGGTACCCTAGAGTGAAGAAGTACCTTGTTATTGTAGAGATGTTGTGGGTACTTTGTGCACCCCTTAAAACCCCCAGGAAAGTCCTGGCACTCCATTCATCCAGAGCGCACAAAATAAGTTCACAAAACTGTTTCTTGTTAGTCAGACTACCCTATAATATCGCTTCCTTCAGATTGCTCCTGCATATTGAAAAAAATTGTTTGTTTTAAAAGACCCTATGTAAGTGTACAAAACTGATTTGAATAATTTTAAACATGTAGCAATATACAATATTGTCGCTTATGGCAGCTGAACAACTAATCTACTTGATACAGTGATACTAAATATGCTTCAGATAATGTGTGTCAGTCACATGGTGTGTGTGTTAAAGCTCTTCAATAAGGTTTTAGTTATTTCAAGTCAGTATTTTCCGTTAGAATCCCCCCATCTAAAAAATAAAGTGAAAAGCCAAGCATCAACCTTGCATTTCAAATACAAACTGGAGACAAACCCAATTTACAATTCACTAGATGAAAATTATTCTCTTCTGCCATAATTCAATTCACATTTGGTTTATTTGAGAATTCATGTATTACAACCCTTCTTGTTCACACTTCTGAATATCTTGGTGTGTTGCAGCCACTAAGGCTGAGGTTTATTTTTTTTCTTATTTTTATTTTTTCTGGGTTTACATTGTACGTGGAGGCCTCCCCCTCCCGACCAGACCTTCCACCTGAGGGCAGCACAGTCATCAACTCCGACTAACTTACTCAGAGTCTATCTTGCTTGTCCCAATCCAGCTTAATCGCAGCTCCAGGTCAGGTTTTGTTTTAATCCCCCCCCTTACCTTGTTTGCAATAATGAGATATGATCACTCTAACTTTTCAAACCTTTAAACTTCATTTTACTGGGAGCTGCATCCCTTACTTTATGTTACAATATAGAGAATTTACCTCTGTTGTTCCCTGTGCCATTATAGTGTTCAGCATCTTTCTTTGTCTTACCTTAATGTATTAATGTTAGAAGTAGCATACTCAGAATGAGGCGCTAGGAGGGTCTGGATATCAGTATGAAGATGTATACTTTTAACTTCATGCTATTCCAAAGGAAACTGAACCTTTTTTTCTACAATTCTGAGATTTCTTCTCTTAAGCTGGATGCTGACAGTGCAAGAGGTAACACCTTTCAGCAGGTAAAATATGTTGTTATGGAAGGGATGTATGGCAGGGATGCTGACAACAATTAGCACATGCTACTCATTAACAAACGGAGATTACAACTGAGCCGAAATGGCAGGCTGCCATCAGCGTGATAGTTACGGGGCAGTTTAATTTCTAACGAATGTGAGCACTGGATTAGTAACAATATTCGACAAAATGCTGCCTGCATTCTCTTATGGCTTTCATTACCAAATTGAAAATCTGTGTAGATTTCTGAAAATTACTTTTAAATGTAGCCAATCTCCTCGACTGCAAGGCTTGATTTGCTGGTGA